>NC_137924.1:24499594-24587094 GCF_963457725.1 Sprattus sprattus
TCAGATAAGACATTTAGACGCCCACAACTTAAAGGGCCTCTGCGTTTACAGCATACACAACCTGGACTATGACACAGTGTACAATGCAGGTGGTGAAAACAAATAGGTTCAAGTCCTATCCCATGTATTTGGGGTGGAGAGTGTTTTGTGTGGAGAGGTGTTTTGTGTGGAGAGGTGTTTGTTGACTGACTCTGCCTTTGATGGTGTCCGGTAGCCTGGCCATGGGAGCGCTCTGATCTCTCTTGTCCTCCATCTGCCAGGCGATGACGGTGATGTTGCCCATGCGCTCACTCTCAGCAGACCTGGCATAAACACAGATGGGAATTCATGGACCATTTCCATTTCCAATTGATGAGAGAGAGAGAGAGAGACTGAGATGAAACTGGTGACAAATGCATCACGTTTCTGTGTCACATGGAACTTCACAGAAAAGCAGAGAAACAGAGAGGCTTAAATAAATCAACCCTTCTTGGCATTATTATAAACACTCTGCCCAAAATATGTGAACAGCTTTTGTACAATGTTGTCAGATGTCACAGTAAATGCAAGTGTTCTGCATCTATCTACTGCTGTCTTTGCTTCTCTCACCTGACAGTAAGGTGTAGCCTGTGGTGCTTGTCCTGTAGCAGCTCCTTCACGGTGAACATGGCCGATCCCAGCAGATACATCTGTGAGAGTGCAAGAGAAACATGAAACACACTGACCACACATCATGTGAACTACACTGACCACACGTCATATGAACTACACTGACCACACATCATATGAACTACACTGACCACACATCATATGAACTACACTGACCACACATCATATGAACTAAACTGACCACACATCATATGAACTACACTGACCACACATCATATGAACTACACTGACCACACATCATATGAACTAAACTGACCACACATCATATGAACTACACTGACCACACATTATATGAACTAAACTGACCACACGTCATATGAACTACACTTGCCACACATCATATGAACTACACTGGCCACACATCATATGAACACTGACCATCATATGAACTAAACTGGACGCTGTGGACTTAAGGATTACATAAGGAAAGGACAGGATGATCACAAGCTTTCTGTTTAAATCAGCGCTAACAAACCTAAAAATGTGGCTAAACATAAATGAGCAAAACAAACAAAGAGTACAAATCCTGTTCTGTTACTGTCTCTGATCCTGTTGGAGCCTGTGAGTCTCTTTCCTTTGCTTGCCAATGTGATGTGCTCTATCAAAAGAGCCTTCAACCCGGTGTGTTTTCATAATCAACCACGCCTGGTTGATGAGGCTTTCATGTGCTTTTCTACAGTCATCTATTCACTGTTCACTTTTCTTTGAGTATTTGTGTATGGCACCAGGTGACATACGTTCTGCACCACCCCCACCCCACCATGTTTGTGTGTGTGTGTGTGTGTGTGTGTGTGTGTGTGTCACACCGTGCCCTGCGAGCGATCCTTCACGTCGTACACCGACAGCTTGACCTGTGTCTGCTGAGTGATCAGAGAGTCCTGGAAGAAGGCAATGCTGCTCAGGAAGATCGGATTACTTGTTCCCTGAAAGGATGAGGAAGCCAAATATGAGACCAATTATAACACCTAAAAATGAAACAGCATGCTTGCTGACTGATGCAGTATGCAAAACCCAGGACAATCCTCTCCAGAAGACAGTTCAACACAAAAAAAACATTACAGAATGTGAACCTTCTCTGTCATCCTGGTCCTCACCTCGATGATCTCTGTCTGAGCATGCTTGGTCCAGAAGGCCTGGGGAGGGGTGGTGCAGCTCACGGCCACGAAGCTGTTGGGCTTCCGCTCCAGGGCAGTCGTGAGCAGCTCACTGCAGGCTGACACACAAGAGCAGAGAGAGTGAGTCTGGCACACTGGGCAGAGGGGGAAGATGCCTGACACTGAGAAATGGAGTAAGACGCTTGAATATCTAACAGATTACCTGGGCTCAAAACACATTTGACAATACATTTGTTAAGCATTTATTTACTTTAGATCATGTAGCATATATTTCCAGAGAATTGACATTAAGATTCAGACAAATGACAACATTGACAATAATCGACTTTCAGATTTTTTTTTTTATTCACTTGCTTCACAACATATTGAGCTAGAGGAGGCCTCTGGTGCAATGTAAAAGCCTATGTTAAGTCAAACACACATAGAGCATATGGCCTATGCCATTGATTTTGTAAACCCACACAAGCAAGTAAGAAGATTAGAGAGTAAAATATTTCCATCCTGATTGGATGTTGATCCAGGGAGTGGGAGCTTGTCTGGTGACTGCACTGGTAAGAAGTGTGTGTTTGTGACTATTAAAAGAATGAGTGGGCAGCCAACCTCTCCAAGAACCCCCCGTGGCACACAGTAGGCTACAGTACTTGATCTCTGGTTCAGTGCGCACTTAAAATCAAACAGCATTACCCTGAGGAAGCCAGTTGGGCGTTGCACTCACCAAGACTGAACTCCAGCACTGGCTCGTCAGGATCCTGGCTGAGGCCTGCAAAGTGACGGTGACACATGTCAGGGAGTGTCTGCCTCTATCATTAAACCAAGTCAAATAGAGGAAGTGTGGGGGGGTGTTTGGTTTCTGAGTAACTTTTCAAACAAGTTCCAGCAGATGGGGAAGGGACGCACTCTTCATCTGACAGCTCACCTGCTAGGGTTAGGCCCATCATCTCCGAGGAGAGGTCGAAGGTGTTGGCGCGGTACACAGACCATGGTCGATGGCGAGGACTGCGCTCCTTCCCTGCCATCTTGGCTGGGACAGATGAGAAGGCCGTAGGGAGAGGAGGTGCTGAGGAGGATGTGAGGTCACGCTGTAAGCTACCTGACGGCCTCCACCAGGGTAAAATCCTCTATTAGATGATCGGATGAACTGCTCCAAGTCTTCTCAGTCCCTTGATGAGGGAGAGAGAGAAAGAGGAGAAAAAAAGAGAGAGAGTGAGAAGAAGAGAGAGACACAAGACAGGTAAAAGAAGAAAAGGAGGAAGTTGATAAAGAAGATTTACTAGGTATATTCACATCTAATCAGACCTCAGAAGACCTCATAAGGATACATGGAATTTAGACCTTTAGGAATTTGAAGGCAACCGACAACTCTTTGAAAAACTTCCTACCTACACACAGTTTTGTTTGCATAATTCATGTAAACTTTCATGCGACTGAGGGACATCTCAAATTCTGTGGGCAGGATGTGTAAACAGCAGGGGAGGAGAACAGGAAAGGAAATCCTGGTTGAACTTCCTGCTCATCTTGGCAAACCACTCAAATGTTCTCCAGCGGGTGGAAATGCTAAACATATCTGGGATGCTCCTCTACAGGGAGCAGAAAGGAACTTCAGAAATGCCTCATGTTTAAGTAAAGCACTCAACAAAAATCCAAAATTTAAAGTGTTGAAAGTTGTAAGCTTGCCATGCAAATTTTGCACAGTGCGCTTATCACGGATGCTGTGATGGTGGGCACATTTGCAGAACTTAATTGCTTACGAAAAAATCACATCAGACAGATAAAACATCTCCAATGTTGTATCACCAAGACAATCTTTCAATTCCCAACAGGAAACAGCAATCCCTCCAGTTTATTCTGACCAAAAGCTACTATATGTAACTTGATGTTCAACTTCAAAAATCCTCTCATCTTCTACTCATTCCTCTCCTCACTCAGAGCACTGCAATAACAGTCAGTCATTTTTGATGACTTCAGCCTTCAGCCTACCACTGATGTGAGTGATGCTCGGCCCTGATGAGACTGCATCTGCAATGCCAAATGTCTTCTACATCATCCTATGTATGGAAAGTGGGGCTCAGGGAAGATTAAGATGCCTAGTGCTGGACAGGATCCCTGCAACATACCAGGTATGGCACGTATCAATGACTGTATATACAGTCGATGGTAGGTATACCCATAATTTATGGAAATTCAGAAGTACACCTAACAGAGAATTAATCCTCGTTTTTGCATTTTACTCTTGTGCAGCAAAAATAGGTTTAAAGCAAATAATGTAAGGAAGACTGCTATCAGTTCTCGAAGCGATGCGATGTGATGTTCCACAGCAGGGTGTGAGGAGAGATGAGATGAGCGTCTCTAATGATGATTACACACAGAAGCTGAAGAGATTCCTGCTTAATGAGCCGAAGAGGGAGAAACAGATTCATTGTTTTTATGAAATAATAACTATTAATATAATAGTAAAAACGTTCTCTTTCTCTCTCTCTCTCTCTAACACACACACATACACATACACATGTACACAAACGAGTACAGTTCATGTTTTTTTGGCCAAACACAACAAGGAGACATCTGCTCTGCCCAGTATGCAAGGCATCCTAGAATACCCATAATTCAAAGTGCTGACATCCATATTTTTACAACATTGCTGTGGGAAATGATGAATTTAAGCACAGTTACTGATTGGTTGAAAGCAAATTTCACATATAGAAAAACATCTCTTGACAAACTTGTCTCTGACTTACCATTGCACTCCTAATCCTTCAAATTACTTTATCATAATTAACTAATCATCCTTCAAATCTGAATGTTGATTTGTGTTGCTATTATATATTTTAGCGGTTGCACACACAGCTGCAACAGCCAAGCTCTTCCTCTCACTTCAGTCTCGAATCCCTGTGCTTCAGTAGGCCCAGTCTAGCACACAAATCCATGAGATGATAAGTGGATGTGATGTGTGTGACCTCCACTGATCTGGCTACGTGGAACAATACAACCAGTCCTCTCTGAAGTGCTGAAACTCACTGTCACCTTGCAGTTGGGGTTTTTATAAGAAGCACTAGCTGTTTTTATTAGTAGCAATGATAATCAGTGATCCCCCCACCCCTCTCTCCCTATCTATACTTTATCAATAATTGTACTTATGTAACATGTAACAAATGAAATGCATCCTTATCCAAAATGCATTTATCAAAAGCATGTTGTTTTTCTGTCTGTTTCTCCCAACATTTTCGAAGTCTTTGATAACCGCACATTAACGCCTTCTGTGAATAACCCAAGCACAAGATTTTACGAGACAACCTTCCTCAGCATTGTCGGCTTCATCCTGGTCTCTGCTTGCTGTCCTGCCAAGCTCCCTCAGATCTACCAAAAGCCTGTAATTAGTGTTATCGCACCACGTATCATCGCAATCACATATGAGGCTAACCACATTATCATAAACCATTCAAAGTGCTGTCAAAATAAAAACTGGATCAAGGCCCCTACCACGGCAAAGAGTAAAAGCTACACTCTCTCTCACAGCCAGGCTCAGAGTCTGTGCTGCATTATGCTTAGAATTGGCCTTGTCTGGCCTACTGCAGAGCATGTAAACAAATACCATAGGATATGTTGTAGGACTATGATTGTATCACCCATCCTCTTTATCACTCTGCTGGTGCTTTGAACATTTGTTTGTCTGCAATACCATGCAGAGCGGATCAGTATGGCTCTTTGCAACACTCTCTTTGTCTTAAATGATAGTTGAAAGAGAATCAGGATGGAAACGCACACGAAAAAAAGAAGAAAGGCAAAATGTGATGCATTGCAACTTGCAAGCATAAATGCTTAACAATGTGTAACAATGCATTAGGTGGAAAAGGAAACAGAAACGTGAGTTCTCCGTATAAAACCTGCTAAACAAACATGACCAAAGCATGTGAGAATGCCGAAAACTGGCTTCCTAAAGTCAGACAAGAAGAAGAACAAAAACTGCACGCTAGGCTTGAAAGTTCCCAGAATAAGGCAGTGTGCCACGCAAACGCCTACATTTCCTGTGTCTTGTTTAACACAGTTGTCGCTTCCTTGAACAACACACGCTCACTTTGACTCCTGCTGCCAATCAGGGTCCCCATCGGGGGGGGATCCCAGTCTCTCTCCACCTAGTATTCATATATAATTCACCAGGCTCATTAAGCCAAGAAAAAAAGAGCCAGAGACATATTTAAAGGGAAGCAAGAGAAAATCAGATGACCTTAGTTTCTTTCTCGTTCACAAACCTTACACCTGAAACCAACCTCAGGCAGTTTCTTTGTAAGTCTGGGAGTGTCGTGCTCTGAAAATACCACCACAAGTAACTAGTGTGTGATCGCACACGTCACCACTGGGAATGAACACATGCAGAGATAGCTGCACAAAGAAGCTGACGATGGATGAGCAAACACTAAATGTGAAGCATCAGCTAGCTAAACAACATGCATGGATGTGCATTTGCAGACATATGCTTGTGTGGACACACATGTGTGTCTCTCGAGTGCGCAAATATTTGTTTAACAGGCCTCTTGGATCATGAGAACATAAAGCTTGAGTGTCCCTGTGCATTCACGTGTGTGAGTGTGTTTCTGCATGAGGCTATTTTTACACATGGCCTGTCCACCATGACTCTACATGCAGATTCTCCAACCATGGTTCTATATTTCTTCTGCACTACGTAGAGGAGCACACCAGAGGTCTATCCTAACATTAACGACGAGGTCTGACTACTGGCTGTGATGGGGCTTTGCTAACACCACCCAGCAGAAGCATGGCGCACCAAGTCAGCCAGCAGCATTGCATGCCTAATTTGGCAGATTTCATAGCCAGCCACAATTAGAGAGACCGGATCCATAGTAACCAGCCATTCTGTGCTGCGATGATTCATTGTCTGGGGGAAGAGGATTCGCCACGCTTTACTTTCATCTCAATTTGGGGGGATTATTGCTGCTGTCTGAACGAGACTCTCAATTGGAACGCATCAAGATGCTTCAAACACCATGGAGATTCTCTGTGACGGGGAGTAAATATGTTTCCAGCCCTACCCGCTCCAGAGAAAAACCCACTTGAGCTGTCTGCCAAAAAAAAACTTTTCGAATGATAACATTACCAAAATTCTAAGTCTCTATCTCAGAGTCTTGCTTCTTATTGTGAGTGACCCATAGTGTGCCTTGCCCGCTATGCTTAGGCCAGACGTAGGTCCAGTCTCTTGCACTGCAGGTGAACCCCTCCACTGACTACCTTACTGCACACGTGCCATCTGCCTGCCGTCTGCCTGAAGCCCCATGCTGGGCTGGGTGGGTACGTCTGCACATGAAAGCCCTGTGATTTGAGAGGCCCCTAAGTGCTTCTGGGAATTCTGACGTTGACGCCTGTGCTCCTTACTGCTGCAGCTGTGTGGCAAAGAAATGGACAACCCCTCCTGAAACAGAGGTACCGGATGACCCAGTTACGCTGGTGGTACTGTCAGAACCGGCTGCACTGCGGTTCCACACTCTCTCTCTCTTTCTCTCTCTCTCCTGCTTACTCGGTTTCTTTAGCCCCCAGTCTGTTTCTGTCCTATTCCTTTCTTGTTTCTTGTTTTCTTCTCTCCACCCTGGTTTTTCTTCTGTTTTACTTCTTGTGTTCAATCCCTTAATTGTTAACAATTAATCAATAACTTCTGCATATCTCTCCATCCCTGATTTTTTTTGTGTTTCCTGTTCTTCACTAAGTGCTTTGTCTCTTTACTTTGTCTCCTGCGTTTACAGTAGCCGACTTGCTCTTCTCTCTCATCCATCACAAGGTATTTGTTTAATGTCGGGGGCAAAACTAATTCACATTTTCTGCTACCAATATCAACATTTTAAATCCAATCTCAAAGCATCTGTTACTAATCAATAATTTCATCCCCTGATCAATAATTCTCATTAATCAGAAGCAGCACAGCATGGTCGAAAGAGGACATCCAAAGTTCCAAGGTTTCACACTCGTGTTACAGTGTTACAGATAGTGTTACAGACTGAGGTACAGAAATGGAATTCCAACAAAGGAATTAAGATTTATCCATATTAATTATCACGTCATACTTTTGGCATGCCAACATGTTCTGAGGCTTACACATTTCTATGTTGTGCCAGCGGTATGTCAATACTTAAGCACATAAAACATGAGAAACTAATGAGGAAGGAATGTACTGACAGAAATATTTGTCGAGTTCACAGTGACAACTTGAAAACAGAGGAAGGCATAGGTGTTCATAATGATACTGCTGATAAATATGGGGCAAATATGGAGTGAATATAAGTTTGTGTTATTATTTTTTGCAGCGTTTTCACATTTAAGCAGCAAGAGTCTACCAATCTGACATCTATCCTTTCATAGGGACATCCACCTTGTTCAAGAGCGTGCACACACACACACACACACACACACACACACACACACACACACACACACACACACACACACACACACAGAGACAGACAGACAGACAGACAGAAAAGCTCAATGTTTCTCTCCCTGGAAGGATTATTGCACATTATTTTAATTCACCATGAATTTACAGGCCTCAATGGCTTGCTGGCTGGCAGGGTCACTGCATTCCTCTGGTTGGTATAACCGGATTTTCACACGCTGAAACGTAAACAATCACATCACGGTGCTTTATCTTATATCCCATAACTGAAAATACAACAAACGCAGAAGTGAAACGACAGAGCAAGAGGTAGAAACTGTAACTGATAACCAATATCATCACCGTGTATTATTTTTGTGACTACGTCTAGGCTAGTTATGCTATTTGTTAATTTACAATAGGCCATACATTGTGAACTCCACTGGCAGTTCCGCTAAGCCCTATGACAATAAACTACAGCATCTCGGAAAACACAGACAGACCAACACGGCAGGAGAAACACAGGACTCGCAACCGAGTCTCCCATTTTACTTTAATTAATGATGTCAAATGTCGAGACCAAGACGAACAGCACCCTAGGAGACTGAGGGTGTAGGCTATAGATGTTTATTGCGATGACCAAAGGCGTTACTAAAACCGTCTAATCCACCCATTTCTGTGGCAACCTATTTCATCCTTGCATAAACATTCATGACTAATAACTAAATCGTTGCCTACTTACCACATGTATTCCATGCCGGCAGCTTGTATCCAAACTGTAAAAAACAAACGTTTAATGCATTTATTTATTGTGGGTGCGTTCGATCCTGCGGTGCATCTACACTCGCCCTACCACTGCGTGACATATTTTGACGTAAGACTTCTGTCACAAGAACCGCCCCTTTGTTTCGGCACGTTTCGGCACAATAGTCAAAACGTAGGTTAATATGGGAAATTGTGACGCTGTTGTTGAGGTGCGCTCAAGAATTAAGAATTACTATAGGCTATAATAGAATGGAATGTGTCAATTAGTGTATTAATTAGCCATCAATAGGTTTTCTTCAGACTGTTTTTAGCTTAATGAACGAACAAATGCCCTACAATATGATTCAGGTTGGAATGACCTGTAAATTGGTTTGCATGCATGTAATATTTCTGGCTTTTTCTCATGGCATTACGGATAGGATGAATAGGATAAGAGACTGGCAACCTGGCGTCAGCCTCCAGTCCAATGGCTAAAAAGCGTATTACAGTCATTGCTCCAGTGGACACCCATACATATTTCTGTCCTTGTCACATATGGCATAAATGTCTGTCCTTGACCTTGTCGCATAGTCTATGTCTGAAATACCTAGCCTAAAGTACAAATACAAAATACTGACTAGACATAAATAACTCTTATACTGCAATATAGCTCACGGGTATAGGTTATTGCGGCCTGATACCCACACCTCACCACCTACAAAAAGCCTGTTGTTGGCTACAAACAAATAGGAACTATCTTATAAGACAAAGTCAACGGAGATGGGTTGTTGTTATAGCCTATACATTTCCTTACGATAAAATGAAAGAGGATATAGTTCTTGGCGTGAAATCGTTGCCTGTGGCAATGAGCATATGTGCCATAGCGTACAGGGGACTGCTATTTTTTCACCAAATTGACCGATTAACCGAGCTGTTCTGTGTTTAGCGATGTTGGGCCTCTGTGTGATAGGCGTAGTGCATGCTAATTAGTATCAGCGGAGTTTTCAGATGACCGAAAGTATTTCTTTCTCTTGATTGCCTCCTGAACAACATTTGTGATAAGCTTGTTGGTACACTTTCTATAACAAAGATGTGTGTAAACACAATATATTAGAACAGATTTACATATGAACATAATGTTAACATGTCCATTTTAGTCAGCGGACGAAAAGTTAAAAGACTGACTAGAGCTGTAGACATGGATTAGATAGGGCACGATACCGTTTGCTTATTTTTAGGATGTTTACATGGCACTATGCCGCCATCTCGTGGCTACAATAAAGTTCAACGTTGTCAGAAACATTCACAAAATAAGCGAGCATCACATCGCATTTTTCCGGTCATGACCGTCTTGTAAACCAAGTTACAAACATAATATGAATTCACCATGAATTTGAAAGGGTTCAATGGCTTGCTGACCCGTAGAGTAAATGCTTTCATTTGGTTGGTATAACTGGATTTCCACACGCTGAAACGTAAACAATCGCACTATGGTGCACGATGCCGTTGCATTATTTAATGTTGTTTACATGGCGCTATGCCGCCATCTCGTGGTTACAATAAGGTTCACAATGTAAGAGACATTCACCAAATACACGAGCATCACATCGCATTTGTCCAGTCATGACAGTCTTGTTAACGAAGTTACTTAAACAATATCGGGATAACGTTTTGTGTCGGTGTTGAATTTCTAAAAAGCCAGCAGCCGGTTTTAGTAACTTATAATGTATTTTAAGGTATTTCTCCTTCATTACTAAAACACAGGTAATATCTGTTAAAACAAAATCCCTTAATAGCGATAAAAAAAACGTCGTGAAACTTTGCAATAAAACAGTTCGCGCATTTTGCTCCAATCAGCGACAGGTAGCCTAACCAAAATGAGCTTCCATCGAAACGGGCGTGCACGCGGGAGGGACTCAGGTAGGCAAAACAGGTAACATCAAAAGTTTGCAGACAAGCAGAACAATTTCACCGGAGTGGAGTCACGATCGCGACAGAGGACTGATTGCAGTGCTGCTTGTTTTAGTGAGCCAAAGGCTTCACTACAGTGGAAGATTAATTTTCTCCGTTGTTGGGGGAAGAAATTCTGAGAACAATTTTACATTTGTGACAAAGGACACTGGATAGTTCCATATTTTTCACTTTGAGAGGAAAGGTGAAGAAAACTCTCCAACTCGACCTTCTCCTTTAAAAACTGACATTTTCTCCGCGTTGTTCAGGATGGGAGGCCACTGGATTTCTTTGCACTTTTTAACTTTTGTAACACTTACTTCTCTCTTGGCCTCTGGGGCTAAGGGAGAGATACCACCAAGACCTATAAACACCGCTGGTCCCCCCATTACTCAAAACAATGGACCCCAATCTTTCCCTGAACAGACAAAAACAAATTTACCTCTGTTCACTGTAGATTATTCTCGTATACAGATACCCTTCGAAATTACTTTGTGGGTGCTACTGGCGTCTTTTGCTAAAATAGGTAAGCAAACTCTCAATATCAAACAAGACCATTGTAGTGGCTGCTCACGTGCAATACTAACACACTAACTGGTCAAAGTTATTTTTCTATTAACTCACCTCTGTCTATGCACTTGATCTGTGGTGAAGTATTTTTGGCAGAAGATATCTTGTCTTTACCTAAGCTTAGTCCTGGTTACTGAATACTGATTTATGCTATGTTGTTGACAGTATTATATTTTTCTGTTCAGGTGTGTCACATGAGGGTTAATGAAGTGCAGTTAAAATAATCATGAATTGTGTATCCAGTTTACACACAATGAGACATTATATTTAATTGTATTACCAAAGTTCAAATTGTACAGGTACAAGTGAGGTCCAAACTATGATATCCAATGTAGTCCACAAAATAATCACAAGGTACAAGTGTTCAACCTTTTCACAAAGTCTTTTCCTGAATTTATAAGGTTTCCACGTTTACAATAAGATCACCATCTGGGTGCCAGAATCCTGCCTGCTGATCGGCGTGGGCCTCATTGTTGGGTCAATCATGCACGCTGTGCACGAGGAACCTCCAGCCGTGCTCTCCAGCAACGTCTTCTTCCTCTACATGCTGCCCCCCATCGTGCTGGACTCGGGCTACTTCATGCCCACCCGGGCCTTCTTTGAGAACATTGGCACAGTGCTGTGGTTTGCCGTCGTGGGGACCCTCTGGAACTCCATCGGCATTGGTATCTCGCTCTTCACCATCTGCCAGATTGAGGCCTTTGGCGTACAGGACATCAACCTGCAGGAGAACCTGCTCTTTGCCGCCATCATCTCGGCTGTGGACCCGGTGGCCGTGCTCACCGTGTTTGAGGATGTCAACGTGAACGAGCAGCTCTACATTGTGGTGTTTGGTGAATGCCTGTTCAATGACGCTGTCACTGTGGTGAGTAAGAGAGCAAAGGGCAAAAAGACAACTTCTAATACCATATATATATATATATATGTATGGTATTGTTTGTGTGTTGTGTGGGTCTTTATGAAGTACTTGAAAATAGTCCCCATTCACCCTGAATATGGGGGAAATGGAAGTGGCAAAACCAGAACTCCTGCACTTGTGGTGATGTCATAGCATGGATTAAGGCTATGCTGAGTATGTAATGAGCAATAACACAATCTAGAGATGGGGTTTCATGCCAGACTGAAGGAGTGGAGAAGGTTTGAAGGAGTGGAGAAGGTTTGAAGGAGTGGAGGAGTGTACTGAAGGAGTGGAGGAGGTTTTGGGAAAAGTTTACTAGATTTCAGAGTAGTACATTTGACTACTCTAACAGAAACATAAGAAGTGTCTGGATTTTAAGACTCAAAGAGTTCAAAATACTTGGTGGAGCAGGTTAAGGAAAACTTGAACTGATCTCTGAAGAACTGGCTACAGTCAACAGCAGGTCTTTTTTCAATATTTCCTAAACACAGCGGCTCTCTGAAAGATGTGGGGATAAGTCTATCTGAGGGTTTCAGCAAGTGTTTTACATGTTGCTTAATCTCAGAGAACAAAATACAAAAAACCCAAAGCAGATAAACGGAAACAAGTAGAGAGGCAAATGGAACAAAAAGGTAGAGGCTTTGCTGCGACATGTTTTCAGGTCTGTTTATTTTGTCTGCCATTTCCCTGGTTTGTTTCCTCAACACGACTGAGATACACTGTAATGTACCTCTGTGTATTTGTCTGTCATCAAATATGGCATTAGCAGTAGGGCAATCTGTTCTCAATGACACAGCCCACTTAACAGGTGTAGGGCAGGAGTATGGTATTGTATGAGAGATATTCAGATCAAAGCAGTACTATAAAATACATTTCATAGAGGGTCATCCAGTATATTTTGAGGGACTCAATTCCATCTTTGTTTACAAAAACAGAACGGTTAAGATCCTTATCCATTTTCCAGTCTCTCCTGCAGTGACATGTTCAAAGCAGTGGCCTCATTCCTTTTTTTTTTTGCCCTGTTGTGTTTCCTTGTTAGAGAAACTCCTCTCATTGTTCTGGGTTGTTCACACTAACCGTGCAGCTCAAGTTTCGGGCATTACAGCGGATTCCCTCCATAGGTATAGACAGCCTTGCTAGGATGCTAAGCTTGTGGGGTGTCTGCAGAACATTCTAGAATCAGCTGTGCTGTCTCTGTGGTAGAAAGTGTTGTTCGACATAGATCTGGGTACATTTTTCAGTGTCCAGTATTTGTGTTTTGTATGTTTACTGTAGTCTGCCCAATTGTAAAGCAGCTTCAGGGGTCTTCTTAAGTGGATAGGGCATGGCTATAAACTTTTGGCCATGAAACCGTACGTGGAAAGAGAGGCAGGCTTTTTTTCAGATGCATGCAAGCAATCACTTAAAAGTTTTTTTTTATCCCTTGGACAAATTCCCAACAGTACTGTTGATAACCATAAGAAAATAATCACACCCAGATCCTAAAATATATTGAGGACTGATGCCACGAAAGAGGAAATTGGGTGTCTGTCAATTGTGGTTGTACAATCTGGCTGGATGATTGCCTGTGCAGCCTCAGCATTGTCAGGTACTGTTTGCTTGGCCGCTGAATCAAACTCAGATAGTGCCTAATCTGCAACTCTACTTGGGTGAAACCCTTTTGTTTTGTACACAGTAGCAGAGAACAAGGGCAAACATTTGGCCGTGTTCACCAGCAGGCGTGGCCGTCGCCCGGGAATCAAGAGTTTCTTTGGGACAAAGGGATAGAGAGGAGGACAGGAGTTGGGGTGGGGGGAGCATAAACATAGCCAAAGGGAGGAGAAAAAAACAACCACCGCCTTATAAATGAGAATTAACTTAATTTGTTTTCTTTTGTAGTAACTTTGATTCGATACTTGAAATAAGGCATGGAACGGAATAGTTTTCTCATCAGAGAACTATCTTTATGACCATTCTAATCTACCCTGCCATTCCAAAAAGATTTGATATTTAAATGAAGGATTTCTCACCTGGACCATACCGTTAACAAATGTCAGCGAGAGTGAAGCATGCTCTCATATATTAACAAGAATGGGAGCATTCAGAGAATGCAAACCTCCGCCTTGTGACCTTGACCTTTGACCTTGACATCTGAAAATCATTATATTACCCAATCTCCCCACAAAGTTTGATGGAAATCGGTCCATGCGTTTCTGCGTAATCCTGCTGACAAACAAACAAACAAACATACAGGGGTGAAAACATAACCTCCTTGGCGGAGGTAACAATGAATGACAATGAGAAGGGCCTGATTGAAAGACTACTGACTAACTTCTGATAGGCTTACATATGTAGCGTAAGGAATTACTGTCTGTCTTGTCAGTCTGCTTTCTTTTTATTTTTTTCCTTTTTTTTATTTCTTCAATCTGTGGTCTGTTTGTTGGTCTCTCTCAGGTGCTGTATAACCTCTTCAACCACGTGGCTGAGCTGCCAGTGGTGGATGCTCCTGATGTGTTTCTGGGCGTGGCCCGGTTCTTTGTGGTGGGCTTGGGTGGCGTGCTGTTCGGGTTTCTGTTTGGCGTGGTGGCATCCTTCACCACGCGCTTCACAGGGAAGGTGGGGGAGATTGAGCCCCTCTTCATCTTCATGTACAGTTACTTGGCCTACCTGGTGGCTGAGATGTTTGGCATCTCCAGCATCACAGCGTGAGTAGTCAAGTGACTTTCGGGAACACACACACAAGTAACCGTGATATGTCACTTTGTTAAACGGAACTCAAATGATAGTGAGCCAGTTAACCTGTAGGGAACAGACCTGGCATTAACTGCTGTCTTAGTCTGTATTGGTTGCATATCCCTAGAGCATATCCCAGATTTTTTAAATCACTCTTCTAGTATCACTCCATTTGACTTCCCTCACCTGATGGATTTGTTTTTGGTTCTTGTGGGTCCACAGTATAGTGACCTGTGCTCTGACTATGAAATACTACGTGGAGGAAAATGTATCCCAGCGTTCCTGCACCACAATTCGCCATGTCATCAAGATGATGGGCAGTGTGTCCGAGACTTTGATCTTCTTCTTCTTGGGTGTGGTCACCATAACAACGGAACATGAATGGAACTGGGGCTACATCTCATTCACCCTCCTCTTTGCTGTTGTCTGGCGAGGCCTAGGTGAGTTGTGTGTGTGTGTGTGTGTGTGTGTGTGTGTGTGTGTGTGTCTGTTTCTGTGTCTGTTTCTGTGTGTGTGTGTGTCTTTGTGTGTGTGTGTGTGTGTGTGAATCCTAACTATTGAAGTTCGGTACTTCTTCTTGAACTTGATATCATATTTCATGTGGTTCTCTTTCCCTCAGGCGTGCTGGTCTTGACTCAGATTATTAACCCTTTCCGCACCATCCCCTTCAACCTAAAAGACCAGTTTGGTCTGGCCTACGGTGGCCTGAGAGGAGCTATTTCCTTTGCCTTGGTTTTCACCCTTCCAGACAACATTGGCCGCAAGAAACTTTTCATTACAGCCACTATTGTCATCATCATCTTCACAGTTTTCATCCAGGCATGTACACATATTTTCAAAGTATTCAACTGTAGTATAACGTTTTCTTCCAGAATGGACTTCGATACAAATAAATGTTTTATGTCCTAGTGCAGTGAGAAGAATGTATATATATGAAAATAGGAAATACAACAACAATGTTTCTGTACTGTAATGCTACTTTCTGTGTTAAAAAAATCCCTGAGGTGTGTTGACATAACATTTGTGAAAATCACTCACATCAAGTGCCTTAATCTGCTGTGTCCAAACAGGGGATCAGCATACGGCCTCTGATTGAGCTGATGAACGTCCGTAAAACCAACCGAAACCTGGACACCATTAATGTGGAAGTCCATTCAAGGGTATGTTGCCTCACACTAACATGGGCATAGTTGCCATGGCTGTCTCCGGTCTTATAATATGCTCTGTTATTAGAAGGTGTCATGTTCAGTGGGGATTTATGCAGTTAATTCCTGTATCCTAAGGCTCGCCAGTTTGAATCTTTTTAAACATCAAATAAGATATCCTAATCCATAGCTTCTCATGCTATCCCACCTGCCTTCAGACAATGGAGCACACAATTGCCGGCATAGAGGACCTTTGTGGACAGTGGAGTCACCACTACTGGAAAGACAAGTAAGGTTACTTACCTATCCAACACCTATCTTTCTCACTTAGTTGCACAACTAAGTTTGTGTTTGTGTTTGTGTTTGTTTTTGTGTTTGTGTGTGTGTGTGTGTGTGTGTGTGTGTGTGTGTGTGTGTGTGTGTGTTTACCTTTTCTCTCCTTAAATCTCACACAAACAATTTCTCGCACTATTTTCTTGACTAATTGTTTTGGAGATCTCTGCAGTGGGCCTCTCTTAGGGGCCAGTTTTCAGCTGGGTTTTGTATGAGGGCGATGTGAAAATAAAAGAGGTGTGGTGGAACGTGGTGTCATATGTTAACTTCCTCGTTCATCGCCTTGTTCTCCATGCTGTCTCCCTCCCCTCTTCCCTGCCGTTAGTGCCTGAACTGGTAGAACTGGTTTTGTTTGTTTGGAAACTTCCCTGATCGGGCTTTTTTCCCCCGAAGCTTGGATGACCACCTTAGGGCAGAGTAAAGAGTAAACATATTAATCAGAGATGCTCTGTCTGTTGTGTGGTCACAAACACACACACACACACACAAACACAAACACACACACACACGTTGAGACCGTACACTATCTATATTCTCAAAGTTTAAGACCATTTTTGACTTCTACCTTTGTTTGTTCTTAAACATTGATTTTCCCCCTCTAGGTTCATTAAATTTAATAACAGCTTTATCCGAAAGATCCTGATCCGGGATAACAGAGCAGAGTCCAGTATTGTGGCACTATATAAGAAGCTGGAGCTTCAGAATGCTATGGAAATCCTGGATTCAGTATCTGCCGACATCAGCAATACACCATTAGATGAATTGCTGCCGTATGTAGTCCCCTACACATTTTCCCACGTGTATTAAAATGAAAAATTAGTGTGTAGTAAAAAAACTATTGTCACCTTGGTAAATGTTTCAGTAAATGTTTTAGTTTATCTTCTGTTTAAACCTAAACGACAACAGAATGTTCTTAAGGTTTCATTTTTCACTTGTGTCTGGAAGATTCCCTTTTGGCCCTGTGATATTTTTAATGGTTTGTCTTTCTTTTGTTTCACCCAGTGACAAAAAGCCTAGCAGCAACCCTAAAAAGAAGTTCCTTGCTACTGATCTTCGAAACATGCATGACATTCTCTCCAAGAACATGTACAAAATAAGACAGAGGGTGAGACTCCTATACATTCACCAGTCGGCAATAAATATTTTCAAAGAGAAATTAACTATGATGTGTGAGATCTGACACTACCGACAGTTTTCAGTGTTTCTAGTTTGTATTTATAATATAGTCTATTTTGTTGCTGTTGGAGACTTCATAGAAAAGTAGTATAGTGGCCCATTTGAGCTGTGCACCATAGGTGTTCATATCAGTGAGTATCAGTACCAGACCTGCCCTCAGTTTTGAGTAGCATGAAAGCTGTGCTCTGGAACCAGTGGTTTTGCATACCCAAAGAGGCCTCTGGCTCCAGTTGTTGATCTAATCTGCCTAAACACTCCAGCCCAGACCGGGCTTGAACCTGTCCACCATC
Source organism: Sprattus sprattus (assembly GCF_963457725.1). Classification (NCBI taxonomy): domain Eukaryota; kingdom Metazoa; phylum Chordata; class Actinopteri; order Clupeiformes; family Clupeidae; genus Sprattus; species Sprattus sprattus. The sequence goes on from NC_137924.1 coordinate 24,517,552, forward strand.
CATCCCTTGTACAATACACAGCAGATCTCTGACCTGGGAGGGTGTAAGGCATGTGTGTTGTGCTCAGACATCCACAACAGAAGGCAGATAAATCTCCCCATGGCTTTAACACTGCGCCATACCCCACTCGTGTGCTCTCTCAACCGGGTGGGAAGTTTTCTCACACAAGCCATTTACTTTCATACCCCTTACTTCCTGTAGCTGTCGTTGGGACTGACCGATTACCAGTGAGTCATCTGAGCCGAGCCTTTGAGTGGTAGCTGTAGACCTCTTAATGGACTCCATGTTTGTTTACCTGGGACTTTACGATATGTTAAGAGCCGGGTAGGTCACTCGGGGTGTGACATTAGAGGGGGTAGACAAACAGAAGGAGAGATAACTGGGATTCTCTACATAACCACAGTGGGGGCTTCCATGGATGTCTGGGCCCATTTCAGCGACCAGCGCTTGATGTCTTAGAGAAATGTAGAGGTCATAAAGATGGCCCCACCTCTGCAACATGTGGTCATGAACACGCCCATGTGAAACTGGGACACGTCCTAAGCCCTTTACTAGAGAATAAATACAGGTGCACAGGTTTCAGTGTGTTTTGTAATAACGCTTCTGGTTTTTTATGGGTGTTTTTAGACTGTTGCATATACCAACAAATACGCCATGCCCAATGACACAAGATCTAAGGAGATCCTAATCAGGCGGCATGCCAGCATCCGGCGAAGCCTTCGACCTGGGAGCTTCCAAAACCAGGTAAGCTGGAAGAATCTCTGCATTTTGGGGGTTTGGGAACAGCAAGGCATCAGTCGGCCTGAAAATCAGTGGCCCCAGTTCTTTTCAGAAGCAATTCGAGTTCAGATACAAAAACTGTTTTGGTTGAACTTTAGTTTTACATAAAAATCACTTTAGTCCTTATTATTTCTGTCTGACTCTTCCTATGATACTTTATCCCTCAATCTTCATCTCTCACTCTTTTATTCTCAGGATGTGGCGAGATCACACAAGTACCTTTCCCTCCCAGCTGGGCAGAATCTGGAATCTCAATTCCCTCCAAAGAGAATGAGTCATGTTGGTAAGCGTTCCCTGTGCTTCAGCAGTTTTCTATCGCCATCTAGTGGAACACATTTGACACTGCCTGAAACCCATCTGCTAGGTGTGAGTGCATTGGTGTGTAAAGGGTGCATATTGAATAGCGATCTCTTGCTTTCTCAGGTGATGGTGATACTATGTCAGAGATGGGCTACCCTGCAGTTAGGGCCAGGTTTGGCCGTGCTCAGCGGCCCTCGTCCAGTAGCGGGATGCCCCTGCACATGCTTGACACCGTGAGGGAAGCCCCTTCGTCTGTCAGCCTGGTGGATGAGCAACAACCACTCAGAGACAGCCACAGCCACAGAGCGCCCCACCTGCCAGGCACTCGGGCGCCCATCCCCCGTACGCGGAATGGCTCCTCTGGTGATAATGGCGACACGGCCAGAGGGCCCAGAGAAGAGGAGGAGGAGGAGGAGGAGCAGCAGCCACTGTCTCCTCCCCCGGTCTGGGCCCCTGCGCGTCAAGGTGAGGGGAGAGCACAGGCTCCTCTGCTCAGGCCTCAGTGGAAGCCACGGCCACAGCCGAAGCCCTGAGAGAGCACAGGGTCTGGGGCTAGCAGCAGGACTGCTATCGGTTCTTGAACAAAAGTGTCATGGTAACATCCATTATGTGAAATGGGCTGCTTACTGTTACCGGCTTCCCAAAAGAGGCTTTCGTCAGTCACGCTATTTATATGTTTTCACACCAAACGGAACAGTAGCTCAACATACCTCAGTGCCGTCCTCTTTTGAATGACATTACTTTCACATCACTTCCTGTTTTAGTCATTCTCTTTTAAATGCTTCTTACAACATTCTTGTTTTACAAATTTGACTTTTTATGGTAGAACATTCACTTTGACTGAAGCGCTCAGCATACACACATGTTGTGATGTAGTATATAATTTAAAGATGTATTTGATAATCCAGAACAGCCTCTGCTTTTAGTTGTGGGCAGGTCATTTGTGTTGATGAATGTGTGGATTCAGTATTTTAATGTGATATAATAAAATGTAAATATTACAGAGCTTAAAATCTCTGCAACAGTATGTGTTTATTGGCCACTCAAATTTGATCTTCATATATACTGTAAGTCACGGAAGAAAGGAGTACTGTAGATCTCTGGTGGGGATGCATAACAGAAAGAATTCAGACTGAGCGTGGCTCCTGGTTATAGACTTCAATTTATCATCTCATTGTGATGTCCATATGTTCATTAATTCACAGTTTCTACATGAGCGCTGAATAGTGATGTCTTTTTGTTGGACTACTTGGAAATTGCCTGGAGAGGGATTAATACACTTGGCCCATCAGGTTAATGACACTCGGCACAGACTTCATTAGTGTGTGAAACTTGAGTTTATTTTCAATCATCAAACTGGAATAATTTATTTATGACAGCGCACTTGGTTTTTCAATGATTTCATTGCTTATTTGAAATGAACCATTCAATTATTATTACTTCATTCATAGGCACAAACCAAATCAAGTAATAAATAGGCTTTGGTATTGATACATTATTAGCAAATCAATAAAATAGTAAGTGGGGAGTTTTGATTTTTTTTTTGTCTGAATATAACCATACCAACAATCGTACAGAATGCAAAAGTCCATTACAAAACAGTGCCATTGGATAAAGACATATCCCATTAGTTTAACACGAGGTTATTCTGAAAAAATGTAGTTGATTTCAGTCTCGGGGATTTGATGTGCCTGCTACCTGTGAACCTTAGGATAAAAAGTGGTTAAACTAGAGCATGGAATGGAATTCATAGGAATGTTTTTCTTGTTTTTCTTAATGCCAACCCATTTTAGGGAAATGTCCTCTTATTACTTAAATCAATTACCTGCTTGTAAAACCCTGTGCCGTGATGCTCTGGCACAGAACCCAAGTCTCTGGTCTGGGTTGTTGATGTCCCCCTGTTTGCCTGTGCTGCATCAGGTCTTCACTGCCAGTTGCAAAACGGAGGCAGCCACACCTTTTTCCATCAGCACAATGACGTCGTCACTCAGATGAAACCAGTAACAGGCCCCCCTCATCGAAGCTGACCCTGGAATTATGTCCATCACAACACTTAACAACAAACACTTAAGTCCAACCAACGCTGCTGCCACCTGCTGCTGCCAGACTGGACTCCTCTCTGAGAGCTACCCCATGTATCCATGCCACCTGTAAGGCACACACACACCCACACCCACGCTCGGATCTCATAGCTTGGGGCTCTTGTCCTTGGTTCTTCCCTTGCTGTCCCACTTGGGTATCCGTACCAGCAGGAGGCCCACGGCGGCCAGAGCCAGCACCACGCCCAGGCTGGGCGGCCCACAGGGGCTCATCTCCTGGGCCAGGCCCGAGAGAAGTGGCGCCAGCACGCGACCCACTGCCGTCACCGACTGGCCGGCGCCGATGAGCGTGCCGCTGGCCTGGGAACCGCCGCGCCGCAGCTCCAGGTCAGTGATGCACGTCCGGCCGATGGTGGTGGAGATGGCGAAGAAGGTGGAGGTGAGCAGCACCTGCCAGACGCTGGGCGCCGTGGCGTACAGGAAGATGAGCGTGCCGGTCAGCACGGTGGAGTGCAGCAGCAGCGCCGACATGTCCTGGCCGTAGAGCTGCGTGACGGGCCCCACCAGACAGCCGGCCAGGGCACCCAGCGTGCTGCTGTAGCTGATCAGGTAGCCCGTCACCTTGGGCTTGAGCTGGAAGCGCTCCTCCATGGCCAGGGAGAAGTTGCTGTAGTAGAGCATGATGGACACGGCCATCAGTAGGCGCACCAGGAACACGTCCCACATGTCCGACGAACCCACGTGGCGGATGCGCGCCACCATGGAGGAGAGCTGACGCCACGCCGGCTGAAGCAGGGACACCTCCCTCCAGAGCCACCTTCTGCCGTGGGCCGCCGGGGAGGAGACAGCAGAGGCGGGGTGGGAGTGGTGGTTGTGCGAGTGACAGAGGTGGTTGTTCCCGTCTGAACAGTTCTGCTGGCTGTTCTTCACCCCGTCGTAGGCCCGCCTGGAGTTGGGGCTGCTGTTGGCGTTAGAGTCTGTGCGGAGGATTGGCACCTCATTCCATGGTAACATCCAAACTAGGCCTAAAGAGAGAAACATATTCAATTCTAACATATTCACATACAATGTGATTCCTAAGTGATGGAGATAGTTACCAAACACTGTTTATTACTTTAGAATAGAATCAAGTGCAGGAACAGCAACAGGAACATGGCTTTTCCACTAGCTAGTAGATCCACTAGCTCAAGCAATGTCTGAATGTTTACAAGCAGTAGTGGCTGCAGCCTTGACGGTGCAGGCCTCTGCTCCTATTGTACTACACAGCCCACTTACACTGAAAGTTCCACATGCTTACATGTCACCAGCCAGACAATTATCTTGCATGACTGTTCTGCTAACGTAGCCTCATATCACTATTGAGCACTGCTTAACATTTAATCCAGCTACACTACACTAGGCAGAGGATGGTAATCCACATGATAGCAAAGAGATAAAACAGACAGCCAGAGCTGACCTATGAGATATGCCTTTTCCAAAAGCTGATTTAACTATTGTTTGTTGATGGTTCAAGCAAAAAAACCTTCAACGCACTCCACTACTTCCACACTATTCTGCACAAGCAGCGGAACTGATTGACCTGCGCGCACAGACAAAAAACCCGGTTTTATTGGGAAACCACAAAGCAGACAAGGCCACTAACCAGGCCGCGCTGCAACAACCATCTGACACATACACAACTGAAGAATTAGATCTCACAATACTAAAAGATATGCTGCAATATTGAGCCATGGTGAAAATATGCCTTAATAAGTGGGGATAGTAAGCATATATTTGTACTTCTTATTTATATTTTATGAGAGAGATTTGAATAATTCATTATTGATGATTGTATTGAGTCAAATCCAAACTATTAAAAGCAAATTGAGAATCCAAAAGTGAAATTAGTGAAAATAAGCATGCATGTTGTTATCACCGTTTTATGTATGGAAGAACCTACACTGCCTCAGCACTCAAACCACTTGCTGAAACAGCTAAAGAGATTGAATATACATTTGCAGAATATATGGCAAATATGTGAATAAGCAAAATGCTCTCAGAACTCTCTGCTTCACATGAACCTGTGAGGCTGAAACCAAGGCTGGGCCAGGAGATTGTGTCCTAATCAACAATCTCAAAAGAAAACAGTGCCACTCGCCCAAGTGGGACAGACCATACCAAGTGCAACTGTCAACATCTACCATAGCCAAGATAGCGGAGAGAGCCACCTGGATACATCTAACACATTGTAAACGAGTAAGCTTGCCTTAGGAAGAGACAGAGGATAGGAGCTGTCTTCCTCTACAGTGTTTCAAGGCCAGCCCACTGTGACAGAAGTCCAGCTACAAGCCAGAGCATACCATGGTCTGTATTCATCTGTTCTGTCATCATCCACTGTTGCTAGGCTGACAATTTCTGTCATTCATCACAGATCATCACTTTTCTGTTCTCTGGTTTCCATCCTCTCCCTCTCCCTCTCCCTCTCCCATCCCACTCACCGGAGTTGAGGAGGAAGATAGCAGCGCAGACGAAGGAGGAGGTGTAGAAGCCGCCCTCGCGTTCGGTAAGGTAGCCCCCCACCATGGGCCCCAGGATGAAGCCCACACTGGAGGCCGCGTTAAAGTGACCCATGACCAGTGGCCGGTCCGTCTCAGACACCAGGTCCGACAGCAGCGCCCGGCAGATGGACAGTGAGTGTTTGAAGAGCCCTGGGAGAGTGAGACACACACATACACAAACACACCCACACACACACACACACACCAAGAAACATTACTAGCATCAAATAACGGTAATAAAATATGTTGCATAGAAATTAATATGTTTAATCTAAAATAAGATCTACAAGGGATGACCTTGCATGTCATTTGTACCAGGACATATTTAAATTCATAACTCCTTTTCCCATAGTCATCCATACCAAAAAAATACATCATGAAAGCACTCTGCATGAGAATATACGAGTGCACTAAATCCACAGTCATGACAGTAATGCTTATACCCATAGACAGACTGCTGAGGCCTGTGTTTCACCTACCCACAGGGATGCGCGCCAGCACGAAGAGGGCGATGCTGCTGGACAGGCCCAGCAGGGCGTAGCCCAGGGCACTCAGCAGCAGGCAGGTGAGGAGAGAGTTGCGCCGGCCCACCACATCACTCCAGCTGCCCTGCCAACCACAGCACAACAGCACAGCATTAAACAGGTGGAGCTGTAGGCACAGCATTAAACAGGTGGAGCTGTAGGAGATCTTTATTATACATTAACCCACTAAGCCTTGATTTCCTTGGTATTGTACACTAAATGTATCCACTTATTCTGCCCTACCCTACAGTCAGATGATCTGTAATGCATCTTAATGCAGTAGCGTAGGCTTCTTTTTACAAACAGTCTCTGCTGCTGTAGGCACTATTTAAGTGAATGTTCCATAAAAACACATGATGTGAGGCTTTATCCTTATTGCCGTGGTGGACAGAAAAAGCATGGTTAATTTGAAAGAGCAGACTAGCAACAGACCAAGAGCATAATTGCTTAATAGCTGAAAATTCGGGGCTTTTAGAAACTGATGAATGTAAATAGAATGTTTAAGCAATATAGCACGAGTGGGAGTGGGGTAGGTAAGGGATAATCCCACGGGTGGTGTTCGGCCGTAGCCACCGAGGACGCAGGCCGAGTGGCGTAGAACCCAATTGTTTTATAATTCTTGTTGAGACCTGACCCTGTCTTGACAACTCCCGTAATGACACAGTCCAGTCAAAATGAACTGAGTGAATTTTCACTGAAGGTGACTTAAACTAGAGTTGGCCTTAAACCACCTTAGGCTGATTGGGTATCCTTCGTGAAGAGGCACATCACTTATCCATCAGATTTTCAGGCACGAGATGAGGAATTCCACAGTTTTTTCTTGGCAGGAGGGCCTGTGCTTTGCCACTCGTTATGTGGAGGTATGAATGGCACACACACACACACACACACACACACACACACACACACACACACACACACACACACACACACACACACACACACACACACACACACACACAGACACACACGTGCACGTGCACGCGCACGCGCACACGCACACGCACACGCACACGCACACGCACACGCACACGCACACGCACACTATCTCTCTTTGTGTGTGTGTGTGTCTCTTCCTCTCTCTTTCTCCCTCTCTTTATCATACACACACGTACACACACGACATTATGGCATAATGAAATCAGGACCAATTGAATTTGCTATGTTCTGCCTGCCCGCAGGGAAATCATAGAGACCTGGCTGTTCGGTCTTTGCGCTCGGCAACAGCGGAGGACAAACGAGTCCTTTTCCTTTTAATTTGCCTTGTGACCCCGACGTTCTAAACCAATTTTGGGGTGGGTCGGTGGGGGAGGCTCTCTCCACTGTGTGAGCCAGTCCTCTGAGAGGAAGCTAGCCTGACTTACACTGAAGCTGTTCTTTTATTGTGGAGAAATGTTATCTGCAGTCCGAACCTCACCTCACAAAATTGATTGAGGCCCACGATCAGAGCCAGACTTGTTTACATCACCGTCAAGACTTTGGAGCTTGGTACAAAACACAGCGTCTTAAGGGGCCTTCAGGTCAACTGTATCCCGACATGTTTGTGCATGGGTGTGTGCCTCGTCTCTAAGAGCTGAGGACATAAACCCTATCCAGGTTTCCAGACAAACTACACCTAGCATATATTCACAGCCCAAAAGCCTCTGTGGTAATCTAATCATAATGTCATCCACACATGCATGTCCATTTCAATATGCATTGAAAAACACTTACCACGACTGTGCTGGAGAACAGTTGTAAGATTCCATAAGTGGACCCTGTGGTGGTGGTGGTGGAGAGGGGGGGGGGCACGTGGAGAGGGAGGGGTAATGTGGTTATATAAGAAACTGTACACTGCGCTCAGACATCACTCGAAATATTAAATATGATTAGCAACGCGCGATACACCCAGGCACAATTCACGGAAAACCTTGTGACGACAGTGAAAGAGGAAAGCTTAATTAAATCAAAAGATTTATCTGATCTTATAGACACAGAGGGATATTTAATTCTGAACAAGGTGCTGTCAATTTACAAATACGCCTTTGATGGACTTTGTGGGTGAAAGTGTTTGATGTTGATCAGCCAGTGCTAGCTTAGAGGATATTAAACAGTTCTATCTAAAAGTAAAGGCTCTTAATATTTAGAGGTAAAACATTTTCTTGTTTCTGTAATATCCATAGACAGGTTGATGACACATACCTACGATGCCGGCGACAGTGTGACTGGCTCCGAGAGACTTCACGTGATGACTCAGAAGAGGGATGATCATGCTGACACCAAATAGGTCCTGTGGAGACAACCAATCAGGTGGATAGAAACATACTTAGGACAGTGATTTTGAGATGAGACAAGATTAAGGTTTGGCTTTGATAGCTTCAAAGTTGGCAAATAAAAAAAAATAAAAACATTTACACTGAAGGTGTGTTTCCATACAATACATACAGTATTTCCATGAATTAAAAAAATAATGACACTTAAAATTGTACTATTTTCAAATGGAATGTCAGTCATCGTCATTACCACCACAAAAAAAAAAACTATGCCATGAGTACTGTTGGCATGTGATAGTAAGGAAACAAATTGCAAATGGGCAACAGAAACTCATTGTACAGTAGGAGACATCAACATGGACTGTGGACCAATGAATGAGGAGTTGTGTGCTCCATAATGAGTTGAGCAGAAAAGGCCCCTTTCTCTTACTATGCCAAGTCAGAATTGAATTTCAAATTACATAGATAAACCAGTGCAAAAAATATCACGCTCACAGCACATTCACCCTGTTCAGTATGCAACAAGCTGTCACTGCCACAACAAAGAGAGTGACAAAACAAATGAGACAAATGGGTAAGAGAAAGAGAGGGAGTAGTGGTTTGGGCTGAATGTCATAACTGGTTGTCCTACTCTGCTATCAAAAGGACGACAGGTAAGGGACGATGGTGACGTGTGCAGTGGGAGGGTGTTCAGCATCTCAGATTAGCCCTCAGATAAACCCTGTTTATCAACATTTTCAGACCATCTCTGCAGTCTGCCTGCCCAGCCAGCGACTTGATTGAAGTCACACGTAGCTTTACCCGTGTCACGGCACTTTCTATTAAACTAACAGTTTAATTCTGGGCATAACTACTCCTGAATTCGCACAGGGAACAAACACATCGGGTAGATGTGGGTGTGTGTCAGTGTTGGTGAGAATCAAATCTTTCAAATGGGGTTTGTCCTCACAAATGCTGCGAAGACAAATAGAAAAGGTGTTGAAAATCTGCTACGGCAAGATTTCTACTGTGTTATACAGCAAATAATAACAGCAAAACACACTTTAATAGGCTTTGAAAAAGGCCTGCACAGCAAACCATTCTGTAACCAATCCATCATATTCATCACATGCAATGTATTCCCCCCTTGAGAATATTTTTTTGTCAGACAGCACAGTTGACTTCACTAAGACTGTATTACACATTAATATGCAGTTTTGCGAGAGGTTAAGAGGCACAACCCATACACTTTCTAGGTTAAATTTATGAGGACGACTCTGCAATGGAACACACATTGTATTTCAATGAATTTACGCGAGGGAGTCATAAAGGGTCACTAACAGCTGACACATTGATTTGTCCAAGGTTCATCATGACTCAAACTGCGTACAAACTGCGCTTTTATAATGGTGGGATACTACATTAAATCGGGGAGGTGAAATCCCCTAAAGTTACTGCGCAAAACCTGTAATCTCCATCACCTGCCCCAAAACAGCATACAGAACTTGAGAGCATGACATGAATGGATTAAATGACAAACAACACGCTCGCAAATGACAGGACGTAGTTTCACTCACCATGAATCCAACCACATAAATGCATTGTATAATCCGTGAAGGTCTCCTTGGTTTCTGAAAAATGCTACATTTTGAGTTATTCATTCTCCCGCACTGACAGTACAATATGTAGTCAATGCGGAAGCGCACACTGCAACACTGTAGCAGCTCTAGTCCACCGTCAGTTCTGGCTTCGTGCAAACTTGTACTGTCTGAGGGGGCGCTAGTAAATGTGTTTGTAATTGATGTATCACATTTAAAGTCTTTTGACTTATATCCCCGAATTTCCACATGGAAATTACATTTATAGATTTGCCGTCTTTATTTGTGAACTCTGATATAAGGCGTTTTTTGGGTTAACCCACTCTTGCAGAATATTCATACCTTTTTAAAAAACGACCATGTGGTATCGTCCACTTTGTGCGTCACAGCAGAGAAACGGACAACTAGCGCCAAATTTGAAGTTGATTCTCCTCCTGATTGAGTAAATTGTAATAGGGTGTTTTTGATGAGACAGGAATTTGTTTGCCCAGAAGTTAAAATGATCTATTAGCGTCTTTTTTTATTTGGTAACTCACTTCTGGCGACAGTTATGTCATTCTTTCTTGTGTTCAACATCCTTGCTGGAACTTTGTTTACTGATACCCTGTAGCAATGGCTTATGGGTAAAGGGTGTGAGGTCTCAAGCTACAGTGGTCTGTCAGCACAACACAGCTGATATACCAATATTCCCAAGAGGATTTATCTGAGATCATGCAGCGGCACAGATTGAGCCCTCATACTGTGTCCCTTATAAAGTAGCCGTCATGTGTGTCTCCTTGTACTCTTTCCCTTTAGCTTTCACTTTCCTTTGTGGTATCTGTGTGGTACTAGGTATTGCTTACTCTTTCTGTGTGTGTGTGTGTGTGTGTGCGTGTGCTTGTGCGTGTGTGTTTTATGTATAACGTGGCTTAGACATTTACCTGGTTATGAAAAAATAGTAATAGATCATCCCACCTGTCTGAATGAAATCACAACCTCAGTCACTTGTCGAGTGGCCCCAGTAAGTCTCACCCCACCTGAGACTTTCATCTCCACTCCATGATGGGGATGTATCACCAGCCTGCCCGGTGGGTGTCTCATGCCTCTGACTGTGCACGCTGACAGCATGCAATTAGTGAAGCAGGGCATGATCTTTGTGTTGTTAGGGAGAGGGGACAATGAGTAATGGAAAAGTCACACAGATCAAAAGTGACCTCGGGGGAAATGGCAACAAACGCACTGCCACCACCCAGCTGTGACCAGTGGTATTTGATGATCACTTCAAAAAGGTTTTAGTGTGAAACTGCATAAATCCACTTCAGTCAGGTGCTCAGGCTCTATCACAAGGATGCCAAAGATCACAGCGATGTTCTTGTATTAAAGTCGAAAGGTTGATAATATTTTATCCTGACTCCCAATCGAATAACACCCCTCCCTCTGTGCTCCTGAAGAAGCATGTTGATTGGCTGGAATACTTTATGGCTTTGTCCGACCCACTATGTTTGTTTCCCATTTACAGTGCCAGGACTGGATATAAACACCAGAGTGTTTTTGAGAGCACACAATAAACACACAGTTTCAGGACTGCGATGAGAAATTAGCTGAATTTGACAAAAAGTGTACTGGACTAAAATCGCTGACCATCCCTTTAAGTCCAATTTCTTCTCCTGGAAATAAACTATGACTGTTAATGTTGTTAATGTCCTTAAGTGAGTAGGGAGAGGAAACACAAACACTCTGTGGAGCGAGGTTGAGCATCTGTTTTGTTTTCCTGTGGGGCCGCTGACTCCATTCGCAGCAATGTGCTAATAAGGTGCTGCTTTTCCATCGTTACTGCTAAATGCCCCGCGGGGCAGATAATGAGGCTCTGCATCCGTGCCTTGGTAGACTCAGGTCAGGTCAAAATCAACAGTTAGGAAGCATTTAGGACTCTGGGACAGAGGACTCGATCACTTGTTTCTGTGCTAACCCCCAGATCAGATTTTTCAATCTTTCGAGGGATAACATTTTGCATAGGAGTTAGTGGGGTTTAGTGAACACATGTTACACCCTGTCTGTACAGAATCCATTCAGCCTTAACACTAAATATTTCCTCAGCTTGTCACAAACGCTGATGACAGCTGAAAAGCCACCACAGTGGCATGTAAGGACAGATCATGTTTTGGGAACCCGCCGCCCCCCACACACATACATACACCGGACATTTTTCTCAGTAGGAACTGGGGAGAAGGTTATTGGGGTGGGATTAGACAGCGTCTGAGTGTGACTACCATGAAAACGTGCGTGGTGGTGGTGGTGGAGGTCGGTGGTCTCCAGTTGGTAGGGAGATATTTCAGTGCCGGCCCCCTCCTACAACCCCTCTGCCTTCCCTTCTTCCCAGTAGCCACACCTCTAGGCAGCAGCAGTCACCTTCAATCACCAGTCCAAAATAGCCAAGGGGGCAGAACTAGTCCCTCTACTGCACGCTCGTCCAGCGCACCCTCACCCTGTCACTGGACCCTCAGATAGACAGCAGAGCTGAAGAGGAGCCACAAGAGGGAGGGAAGGGAAATCAAAGGACAACAACTAAGCTGATACACGAGACACTTGGCCAAAAGTCGTGCAGAAGAGAGGCAAGAGAGTCACAAGGGGAGAGTTGATGAGAAGAGGGGGGGGCCGGTTGATGATTGAAGTCAATCAGTCTCTCACACACAGCGACACACACAGACCAAAGAGAAAATAAGAGAGGGATTCAAGACTCTTCGCCATGAAGTTGAGTGTGGCATTGTTCTTCGCCGGCCTTTTCGGCGCTCTGGCCACTCTGGCCATCTTGCTGTCTTTTGGCACAGATTACTGGCTTGTAGCCTATGAAACGTGCCCGGATCCGGAGAATACGGGAACACCGTTGGAGGTGAGTGCTGTTGATGTTGCTTTACCAGGCTTGTGGGTTTCCAGAAGGCTTTGTTCTCAGTCGCTTACACTTTTGGTGGGGTATGCAGCCACGGCAAGTAAGACTTTAGCTGTCAGAAGTGAGATCTCCCAAACAAGTTATCTGCTGGACTTGAGGCTGCACAGTTCTGGAAGGTGCTCAGCTACACAGATAAGCGATATCAGACACCCGTTTTGACAGCAGCTTTTTCATGCCATAATTAAGACGCTTCAGATGGCTGGGATGTCACTTTTTACAGTCCTGGTGCAGCAGGATAGAATATCACCTACTGGTAGGAGATTTTTTCTGTAAATGGCATGCAATGAAACAAGAATCTCAAGGTATGCCTGAGCATTAAAGCTATTTGGAATTTGGAAAGTGACAGAGACAGCGGTACATGTTGCAATGAGGAAAGAGACACATTTCGAAAACAACAAAGACAACAATGGAACTACAGCGCTGTTTGTGAACAGATGGAGGCAAATTAAGTTTTTGTTTTATCTGCAGACACAGGATAAAAATGAAAAAGGGCAGAAAACCAGGACTTTAAGAAGGTGAAACTATGAACAGCTGTGCCTTGTGAACACGTTGCTTGGTGCTGTTCTGACAAAGAGCACTGAGAGTTAGTGGATGTTCTTAGTGGCGGCTCAGTGGGATAGCCTGACACCCTGGTCTCCAGGGTCACTGTGATTCAGGGTCAAAGTTCATCTGAAGAGGCTGTTGTGGTGATGGGAGGGCTCAGCAGGAATGTTGCCTTTCTTAGATCCCACAGCGAGTTGAGCCATGGTATCTTTGACACAATCATATTGTTTTGCAATTGTAGTTTGAAAAAGTCTTTTAATCGTTTATTGCATCCATATTAGCTCTTGCTCTGGACAACAATACTAGAGGGTGACTTCGAGCTGTTGAGATCTAGCATGTGTATAATTAGCATCCCACCAACTCAGGCCCAGCACACCTCCCATGTCTGTTAACATCTCCTCTTCTGACTGCCATAGCGGGGGGACATGGTGGTGAACCAGGATGCTGCAGACCCCACAGTCTTTTACCACGAGGGCTTCTTCTGGCTCTGTTCCTTCACCGGAAGGCTTGAAGCTTCGGATGGAGAAAACCTACTGAAGTTCTGGTTCAGTAAGTAAAATTCCCCCTCATTCGACAGTAGCCAAATGAGCAATGGCCAGTGAAGCAGGCATATTAGTTTGAGGACTTTGCATTTTCTCAGTCAGTAATTCTAATGGAACATATGCTGGGTCAGAATAAAATAGTTTGGGTTGAAGATGCCCTGTTGTGGAATCACACAGGGCTAGCTATCATTAATGCTGCATGCTGGTGCCACATAGCTGTATTGTCACATGACAATGGCACAAATCAGGGTGTCTCTGAGAGCCTCTGGGATATCTTGAGGCTGACCAACCCCAGCAGCCTTGAAGGGCTGTCATGTGATGAGGTCATTGCCTTGGTCATTCTCACTTGGTGAATCTCTCTGGCATCCGTCCCAACAAACAGGATGAGCAGACCCCTCAGCAGGAGTGTGTGTGTGTGTGTGTGTGTGTGTGTGTGTGTGTGTGTGTGTGTGTGTGTGTGGGGGGGGGGGGGGGGGGGGGGGGGATGGGGGTTTGATGTTTTTTCCTCCTCAGCCACTCTTTTCAAATCTTACATAGATATACATTTAGCAAGGCTCAGACTTTTGACTAATCAAGACTAATGAATGAATGGTGACATCACTAGTACTTTCATTTGGACCGGAATGTGGAGTAACTGTTGACTCTCTCTCCTCAGCCAATCAGCCACACAGTAAAGAGTGCAAGCATGCTTACCTGTTCCCCTACCCAGTCTCCGAGGCCTCACACAACGCCACCACCGTTGACTCCGCCATCAGTAAGTAACAGGCGCATAGACTGCCTGCTGTGACTGTCTGCTTATTTCATTGTGGGTGGAATTTATACTGATTCGTCAACCGCTAGATAAAATGAAATCAGTGACCGGCTGGAGTACCTTTTGAAGAGCCTCAAAGGAAAACTATTCCAGATAGAGGTCAACCTTTTCAAACCTTGTGCGAATATTCTCTACACAATTTTTTCTGTGGAACAGAAATGTTAAACCTTATCTACTGGGTTACTAACTCCAAAGGGTTATTCATTAGCCAACTAATATTAGATCATAAATTGGACAAATGGCTACCTGTCTTTCTATTCTCTTACTATCACTATTGTGTTGTCTTGGGAGTCACTGAGTGTGGCCATATTACTGTGTTGTCTTGGGAGGATCTGAGTGTGACCATATCACTGTGTTGTCTTGGGATCCAATGAGTGTGTTTTTTTCTTCTTTTCTATTTTTTTTTCCTTCTATTTCTTATGTAAAGTAGCTTGCTCGTAGCCTGACTTTTCTCTCCCTTGTACGTTGCTTTGGACAAAAGTGTCTGCTAAATGACTAAATGTAAATTAGTGTCAATGAGTGTGGCCATATCACTGTGTTGTCATGGGGATGAACTGAGTGTGGCCATATCACTGTAGTCTACAGGGGCTTCTGGAGTGTCTTCATGCTGGTGGGTGTGGCGGCGGCTGTGTTGGCTGGATTCCTCCTCATCTGTGCGGCCCCATTTTCCAGTCACTGCCTCTACAAGGCAGGAGGTGGGCTCTATCTGATATCAGGTAGGTGTTTATTTCCATGTTGTTTTATGTGCATGTACGTATGTTTTCAGTTATATCTGGGCTGGATCTTATATCTGGACTGAATTTCATTGTAGTTTAAAAAAAAGTCCTGGACTTGATTTAACATTTAATTTAACATCACACAGAATCATATCCAAACTCTTTTTTTTAATAAACATTTTACCCTAATAACATCAAACATGTCCCTTCAACGATACTGTCAAAGAAAATGTTGCTCTGTGCACCCTAAATTGGCTTGTTTGGTTGAGTGACATTGTCCCCACGGACCATCCTCCAATTAAGCATAGCGTAAGGAGGGTCTTAATGTGTTGATGTTTTGCTCCTCACTGAGTATCACTCTGCACTAGTTTTCTGATGTATTAAAAGTCTACTTATTTCCACATTGGTATTTGATAGTGTGCAAGTTGTTCTTGGATTGACTGAGGCTCATATCCAAGTCTTAACATATGCCTTGCAACATCGTGTTTTATGGACCTCAGCTTTCAGTTTAGGGGTGGAAATGTAACATTAACAAATGTCTAACCTGTATGTAGCAGTCATATTCAGTAGTTGTTATCTGACAACCTGGGAACAAATGAAAGGATATGAGAACATGGTAACTAGCTTGTGGTTGACGGTAACAATATTGAATACTCTCAGATGGCCCTAAAATTAGAGCCCACTGTATCTTATGTCATTGCACTCTATATATAACCAAACAGAACAGACACACTGCCAGCTCTGCCCTTCTCCGGCTATTCTTGATCTAACTGGCATTGTGTATAAATTGGCGCTACGTGTGTCACAGTTGTCCAGACACATTCTGTTCTTTCAGGTTAGTTTAAAAAATCAGTCTGATTGGGCAGTTGTGTACAATCCCCTCTGCTTCCCGTGACCAGGAGCACAAAAGCACAGGTTATCACATAGGCACTGCCATCCCATTACTTACTGATGCTTTGCTCAGGAAGCCTGTGGACACAACCCTTAGGGCCGTCCACACTGCCATTGATAACGAAAACTATAACAACAACTGTTACTATAACGATAAGAGCGTCCACACCAGTCAATGATAAGGAGAGCCTCTCAAAAATATCATTCATGTTTTAAAGGACTGCTTTTAAAAATTCACTATTGCTCTGAAATTGACACCCATTGATATTATACTTTATGTCATTATTATGGACAATGCTTTTGTTATGACCTAAAGTGATATTTCAAACTGTTGTTTTTACTGTTACTGTTATATAAATATCGTTGGCAATGTGACAGACCTTTGTCAGAGCTACACATTATTCTCTTCTGTCACTCTCCTCATCCCCCCCCCCCCCCCCCCCCCTTTCCTATCGTCCTCCACAGCTCTATTTCTGCTGGCTGTTACTATTATGTTTGTGATTTGGAAAGAGGCCCTGGATTTGGTGCCGATGTACATGGAGTACCAGATAACCAAGTGTCCGCTCTTCGAGATGTCCATGGACTACGGCTTCTCCTTCATGCTGGCCCCCGTGGGAGTGTTCTTCTGCCTGCTGGCCGGTCTGCTCTTCCTCCTCATTGGACGCTCTGTGCAGATGCAGTGCCGATAAATGCCCCGCCTGGCCGTGGTATGTGGAAATGACACGACTGGTGCTTCACCGATTCCTGTGCTGGTGGGTGGCCCTGCGATTTACGACCTCAGACGACCCGATTTGACCCCAGTGATGCTGTTATGCTTGCCAGAGCATTTTCTTTACTCATCAACAGTTTTAGCTGCCCTGCACCTTTGTGAAGGGCTAATACAATATCACTCCTGTACTTGAACCACCCTTACTGGCAACCTGATAAGGATGGGGATGTTTACTGGATGAATTCACAAGCACTGTTGTTACCACAGGGGAGGATGAGCATCAGTATGAGTGTGAGGCTTGTGCCTATTTTAAGTCTATGGTTGGTTTGAATGGGCTAGCATGGTTTGGGATCACATGATATGTCTCTGGGCTGAATGCAGAGAAGTCAGCCAAGCAGTGTGTCTGTCACAACACAGTTGATAGCTGACGGCATTCTATTTCCCACTTTCAGACCATTTTAGAGCTTTGCCATTGTTATCACACAGTATCATTGCATTTTGTGCATAAATTAATAGAGCATGTATGTCACTGTTAACATTCATTTTTGTCCTCAAAGGCCTTTTCAGTACACAAAACATTTTATATGTTTGTATTTTAAGATATTTATGACTTCTGGTGATTAAAATATTACACACACAAACAGCATTTGATGTCTTTACATTTACAGTCGACATCCAGGACTAAAGAACTCTTTAACAAATCTGGCTTGGTAGCGATAAAAAATTATTTGCTCTGTGAATAGATATTTTATATTATTATTTATATCTTAACCATATTCAAATGCTATTTAGACAATGAAAACAGAAATATAGATGCAAGCATTAAGGCTTATTTACAGTGTTGTTGTGAATACATCCTTAAACTAGCCATGAGGTAACTATTACAGAAATTTAGCGTTGCTACTTTTAGCTCCTCCACCACAGAACTCAAGCATGACAGCTGAGAGACAAGTCACTGGCAGGTGCTCTGAGTAAATCAGAGTGGGAACACTGTGTGTTGGCAAGACAACACACACACACACACACACACACACACACACACCCACACACACACACACACACACACACACACACACACACACACACACACACACACACACACACACGCATGTACACACATACACGCAGAAGGGGCTGGGGGATGTACCATTTAAGATGGCAAAGGCCTTTAGTCATTTGATTACTGTGTGTAATGTTTCCAGGTTTCATCTGTATTTGAACCTTTCATATCGGACTAGATTACGAGTCTGGGTGTTTATATTCGGTGAAGTATGGTGATGTATCTAGATGGCATTCCTGCTTTGTCACATTACCCCATGCTGTTTAGTTTACTGAATAAATATCTTCGTATCCAGTTACGAAAAAAGCATCAAGCCAACAGGGCTCTACTTACTGAGAGTAGATAGACTTCATATGAACTACAGTTCCCATATACACACCCACATTGTATATCAAAATGCAAGGGACAGGAGGGAGAGTTTCCCATGACTTATTGTCTTCCACTGAAGTCCTACCAACCAACCACTTGAGGTCAGTGTTGCATTCAAAACCCTTTTGAAAGATGACACTTTCCTGTAAAAACCTGTACATTGAATTGAATTCCATACATTCAGTATTTTCTCCCCCAATTATATAGTATTAATGTAGCAGACAAACACACATTAACACACACACACACACACATAACACACATACATATATACATGCACATGCATAAACTCTACATGTACAATTAACCAGTCTTTCTTACTCATAATGCCATATGAAATTCATTTAAACAGGATTCCAAAGATGTTTTTAAAAAACACTTACGTATTTAACATACATGATGTTGTGCTGCTTGACACCCAATTTTCTGATTAACACAGGGGATTCTGGCATCACATCACTGTGAGGTTAAATCACACGAGGTACAATTCAAAAACTGTGTGTAATGTGTGTTTCATGTGCGTGTGTGACATCTGTGTGTATATATGTGAGTCTGTTTGTGTATGTCCATGGTTGTGTATGTGTCTCTGTGTGTTTTTTGCATCAATATAACACTGCATTTGATAAAGGAATTCACACCTTTTTTTAAAGTGTGAAGGAGAGATGTGTGACAGTGATTTTACCCTGGGGATGAAACCAAACATTTTATATAAGCTGGAAGGAAGCAGTTTCAGACATATACAGTATTCCAGGAATAAACAAAGGCAGAGGAATATACATTATTAGGTGTCTTTCATCCATAGCAGATACATAACATCAGAGAAGTGTACTTAGTGTCAGCTTCATCTCATAAGAGGACGTATGTATTTAGTGGGTAGATTTAAAAACTGACACCTTGAAGGAATGATGAGGTTTGTGTGTGTGTGAATGTAAATAAAGACAGGGATATTCTGTTTGACTTCCCATAATGCAGCGGGGTGGATTTGACAAGGTTTTCCACTTGTATTTAATAGAACTACAGAGGATGCCATATATGTACACTTCAGAAGTACTGCAAAGTATCTTTGCAGTGTATTTTTAAACAACGCATATTTGGAAGTAATTCTGCATGGTCATATTTAAAGGTGGGTAGATACTCAGTCTCTCTCAAGACTAAAATGCAGGAATCCATCCTTTCATGGTCATATGGCTTCCACTGGCAGTTGGACAGAAAAAATTAAATACAGTTATGGGATCCAGCGATTTAAAATCATTCCAGTTTTGTACATGCAGTAACCACATGGTGGCTAATATGATGCAAGTCATCAGTTCCAGTAGTACAGTGGAACATGCCGATCACCGGCCGAGCACCGTTATTCCGACCATCATCATCATCACACCAGATTCTGCAACAGAAGTGAACTAACTTACTGATCTGTGGTTGTGTATCACTTGAAGGTTTCCTGGAGGTAACATGTTGAATTGGCTTAGCACCAACTTAAATCCTTGGGAGTTAGGAAGCAAATTTGCTATTCTGAAGGGAATAGGTGACAATAACCCAAAGGCATCCATGAAGGATGTGATAAGAATGAGGACGATGAAAGAACACAGTAAAATGCCAAGGCAAATGTTTCATAATCCAAGGAGTAATTATGTTGCACATCAGTGAGTGCGCCATGTATTTTGTGTTATTTGTCTACAGTTTGTGCATTTCTGATAGAGTATGTCCAAACATTTGCCAAGATTCTCTGTGTATTTTTTGTTTCATACAGCCACCTTCATTTATTTATTACCTCTTGTAACATGACTACAAAATAATGATGATTCATAATCAGATGTTGACAACATCCACCAGGTCAAACTTGTTCCTGAAGTTATGTAGTTATGACAGAAGAGCCCGGGATGGAGGGAAACCGAAAACAAATCAGTGAATAAGGAGGAAAGAAATGAAAAACACATTCACTGTTGGTGATGTCGCCTTCTGTGTCAAATAGATTTCTCTTTACATGTCTATCTAAAGTGGTTGAAAAATGAACCGTAGATGACATCTCCTGGAGTTCAGATGTGCCTCACCTGTGATTCTGTCTGCAGTGGAAAGTGTGCAGCTGCTCTTAATACAAAGATTGTAGTGGGTAGTTTACATTTGTTGTTGCACTGAAACAAATGTAGTTGTTCATTTTGATATGCAGAAAAACTCGCCAAAGCCTAACTGACCAAAAATAAACGGAAAATAGCTGAGATATGGTCAATGTTTTGACATGTTTAGACATTACTAAAACCTTTTCTTTTTCAGTAACTCAAACTATTTTTCTATTCTAAAATGAAAATGAACTATTCTAAAACCATTTCATATTTATGAAAATATTTGTGCAGAAGAAGAAAATGAACTTTGACCTTATATTCACTTCAAGTTTTCTTTGCTTTAATATGTCATGACATTAATTCTCCAACTTTAGACATGAAGATGTTATTATTCTTGCCCCTCAGAAGCTAGCATGTATTTGAATTGCATGAACGGAGTGGCAAATCCTATTACACACAGAGCATTTGTTTAGAGATGCTTTAACATAATTTCAGAATGCTTTAAAATAATTAATTAACAATGGCCTATGTAAATACATGAATTTGCTATTCAAAGTAGAGGCATTTGAATGTATAAGACCCAAGGTCATTTCCTCAGTTTCTCTTATGAAACTTTTTTAGCATATCCATAATCTTCTGTCTACACACAAATAGCCCTATAAATCAACAGGGGGATACTTCATACAGAATTAGTCAAATCACCATACATACAGTCTGAGTTCCTTAGGTGAACACTGCTTACTGTGTGACCTGCAGGTGACGTGTCTGACTATTTTCTTAGCCCTTCTGCATAACAAGCGTTTGTAATAAGTGTTATGTCAAAATGAAATTAGATTTGTATCACTTATCTGCAACCTCCTGAGAACCAACTTGTGTTCTCTGTAGTTGACATTTGTTTTTCGTGCATACCCTCTTTCTCTTTTGAGCTACTCTGTTAAATGTTCTTGGTTCCCAGGAGGATATAAATGCTAGACAGCTCTGGAAGATCGTCTGTAAACTAAGATCTACAACATTTGCAGCATCTCAGCAACACCCTTACCACCTCCCTGCTAAAAGTTCATCACGCAAACACCTCCAAACAAGCCTGGTTCTCATCCGTGCCTTTTCATCCACTGAGGATTTCTAGAACCGTTGTGAATTCTCCAAAGGGGAACAAAGGAACCTCCTCGTCTCCCTCAGCCAGAGTTCACAGCGGCTGGCCGGCTCCCCCTAACCCCGGGGCACACAAAGGGTTATTGTGGGCCGTCCTCCGTCCCGACTGTGGCTTTTGATTTTAATAGCAGCCACCGCACCTCCTCACTCAAAAGCTGGGGTTTGAAACGTGGGCGCGTGAGGAGATGCACTCTGTTTTTCAGCAGCTCTCTCTCTCTCTCTCTCTCTCTCTCTCTCTCTCTCTCTCTCTCTCTCTCTCTCTCGCTGTCCTCACCTCTCCTTTCGCGGGTGCTGCATTAAAAGGTGTAATCCCTCTGAAATGGAAATTGTGCTTCTTGAAAACAAACGAGGAGGGGAAGCTGGCTGGGGTGCAGCACAGTGTGGTGGGGCTGCTGTGCCAGATCAGTGGGCTTTCTTACGAAGGGGTCTCGTCTCGTCTCATCTCGTCCGTTTGGAGATGGGCCCCCTCTCCTTCTCTCTCTATCTCCCTCTCTTTCTCTCTTTCTCTCTATCTCTTTCTGTCTCTTCCTATTCACTCACAAGACTGTGGAGGCCCTGTTGTAGTGAGTAATGGTGGAGCTGGCAGGCAGGTTGATTACAAGGTTACAGTAAACAAGCCTTTTAAGCTGCACAGGGGCTAAATTGCTGGTTGTGTTTGAGTGTGTGTGTGTGACTGTGTGTGTGTGTGTGTGAGAGAGAGAGAGAGCCAGAGAGGGAGAAAGAGAGAGAGAGAGTGTGAGAGTGTGTGTATGGGTGTATGTGTGTATATGTGTGCGAATGTGCGTGTGTGTGTGTGTGTGTGTGTGTGTGTGTGTGTGTGTGTGTGTGTGTTTGTAAGTGCGTTTGTAAGTGCGAATGTGCGTTTGTAAGTGCGAATGTGCGTGTGTGTGTGTGTGTGTGTGTGTGTGTGTGTGTGTACTTGTGTGTTTATTGTGTGTATGTGGGGATGAAATAGCTGTGATGATGAGTGTTGGGTACGGAGCACTGGGTGGGCAGGGGCATGATGGGTAGCTAACACAATCAACCAGAGCAGAATAGAGAACAGAACGTGTATGTGTCTGTCATCGCCTGCATCTGCTCAATCAAATCAGACAGATTATTATCACTTGTTTACTGCCTCGTGTTTACTGCCTTCTGATGGTCAGTTGGTCATTACAGGGTGATCCACAGTCAGCTATTAGACTTGATGTTGCTCTATGGGCCTTGTGATTTCATGTGATTGCTTGCACATGAGACTCCTCTGTACACTTGGGTTGCAATCTGGGCCTGCTGTCACCCAAAGGACTGGCTCTTACATCATGGCTAGTTATGGGAGCAGGATGAGAAGATTGATAGAACACTTTTACCTTATGATCATAAAAAATATGTTCATATACTAGTACATATACTAAGTAAGGCATATACTCCATTAACAGATCTTATCAATTGTGACTCATGTAAATTAGATTCAGACGCTGTCAAGTTACATTAGCACCCATCTCATCAAATGCTGAAAATGTAATGTCTTTCATTAAGAGTCATCTTTTGGTTTGCTGTTTTCTTAACCATTGTCTTTGTTTGTTTTTATTCATATATTTATTTAATAGCAAAACAGAAAGATGGGGTTTGAATCCAAGGCTAGCTTTCCAACATTTTCTTCAAAAAGTCAGTATTCTAACTGAGAAGAGTTTTCTTTTTTGGGATCTTTAGAAAGTAAATCCACTGCTGTATATGCCTAACCCCCTAGACTACTAGACTACTTAAATTAATTCCACGTTAAATAAATAAATTCAGCTCGAATGGGGTGGGGGTGGGGTATTTTACCAGGAGGCATATGTACCTCTTCTATTTCAGGTTCTTATATTTAAAGCTTGTTACCCTTACACATCCATTGCATGCAAGGATTGCTGTTTCCTTTTGAAAGGCCTCTTATTATATGGTAAAGTTCTTTCAAGCCAGTCATATTGGTTTGTTTTAATTAGAATGACTGTAGCGATGAGGCCTAGATCAGTATTCAATATCAGTAAACAATGAGTGAAGAACAGTGTTGCTTTTCTTGTCTAATTTGTCTTGGAATTGCATATGAGCTCATTACCAGCATTGGTGAATTTCAAAATCTGCACAGAAATAACACAAAACAATCAAACAAAACAAAAATTCTATTAAATATAATTGATCACCTGCAAGGCATTTTGTCTTTGATTAGGAGGAGTGCAAAACGCATCAGAGGCAAAATGAAAAAAAATAAATAAATACAGGCTTCACAAACATGTGAAGATAATCTGGTTCATTAATAAGAAAAACAACTTTTGTCCCCTCCAGTCTTTATGTTAACAGTTCAAATAGATCCATTGTTGGGCATGGGGAAGAGAGAGTTAGAGAGCGAGCTTGAGAGAGAGAGAGAGAGAGAGAGAGAGAGAGAGAGAGAGAGAGAGAGAGAGAGAGAGAGAGAGAGAGAGAGAGAGAGAATGAAACGATTGTGGTCTGGTGTTGAAATAATTATTTTGATTTGAATCTGTTCCCATCACAGCAGGTATAGGCGAGGAGCTTGGCTTAGCTGCAGGGCGTTTTGTGAAGCAGGCCAACGGGATGGGGTGGTGGGGTAGGGGGCCGGGGCCGGGGCCAGGGCTGGGGGGTGGGGGGGGGCACAGTCGTGACACTGGGTCAGCCGGGCTAAAGAGGGCTTCAGGGGGGAAAAGGAGGGGTCGTGGGGGGTTAGGGGGTCACACTTGGGGAAGGGAATGGGGAACGCAATGTCACATTTCACCCCCCAAAGGCCCTTGCAGTATGCCATAATATGTTCCCTGACACAAAGCCAAAGCCAAGTAATCAACTCTGTATGGCACATTTGCCAACCCCCATTACTGGTAGGAACGCGTCAGGAGAGGTCTTACTGGCTGAAGCTCCCCTCCTCCACCTCCTTAACATGGTTCTCCCCCCGCCATGTGCTCTCACTCTCACTCTCACAGCTGGCATGTGCCAACAGTCTCAAACATTAACAACACGACATCTGAAAACAGATGAAATACACTGTAGTGAATAATGTGAATTATGATTTCAAACTAGCACAAAAAAAAAACATCTGCGTGGTCTTAAAAAAGACGGTGTCTGACTGAAGCCGTGCGCAAACTTGTGACTATGACATGTTTGTACAGCTGAGGTGGAAGCAGAAGTGATTCGCTTCCTGTGTTACGCATGTTGAGGTAGTACGCCATGGCGCAGGCCTGTTTGTTTTAATCCAACAGGATTTCACTTAAGGCCATTTCCATGATGTTAAGATAGCCAGGTCTCCCACTGAAACTCTACACGCCACAGAAACATTCTGTTCCTGGTGGACAGTGATGGCTGAGTGAATATAACACTCCTTTTAAACATGGTTTTCTCTTTCAGATATCATGCCATGACATATTCGGAAAGTAGACGTCAATATCAGAGCTCGTCAATGCCCTTGGTTTGATCTGGTTTGATCTTATGGTAGAAGTATTTCACCTTCTCCTCTCTCCTCTTGTGTATTTCAGGGGTAGATAGTGACATGTAAGTGGAGAGACACGTTTTGCTTCATGATGTTGGTGGCCTGCTTGCTTTGGATATCCTGGAGGTTCTACCAAGGAACAAGGAGGAACAACCAAGACTTGATAAAGAGGTCATGTGTTTTAATCACATGTCATTTACAAACAATGAGCCTTTTAAAGACTGTTGGACTTTTTTATTTATTTAGAATAAAATGAATCACTGAAGCAGTGGGTGGTACTACTCTAGTGCTCATCAATTAAAACTGTATTTTTGTATCTGGACTCATGAAAGCAAAACTACATTTCACCAGAACATTCTTCAACTCATTAAATGCATCACTGTCAGTTAATATGTGCAACTGTAAGAGCCTGAGATGCATCAGTAGTCTTCAAATTTGCGATTGTTTCTTCAGTTAATAAGATAATAACCCAGTAAAATTGCCAGTTTTGATATAATATCTCCACATCTTTAAGATTCTGATGGTGATACATTTCAGCAACAGAGAAAAGAGGACTGTGAGAGTACAGCGAAAGAAATCTGTAAAAATTAAAAAAAAAAAACAATACCTACAAGATAATATACTGATTCTACATGAGAGCCTGTCTTTTGTTAGTAAATGCTTGTGAATTAAAGTCACCATGTCCATAGTATGAAATGTATGCTAATGAATGTTCTCCTGTTGGTGGCTTTGTCAGAATGACAGTAACACATTGGAATGTTATGATAATTTGTGTGCCAGCAATTCACTTAAACCTGACAAATTTATTCGTTTGACCTCCATGTAGAGCATAATAGCATACACATTCATGCGCTTGTTAATACATTAAACATATAATGATGAATAATGTAAATCATGATGATATGGAAATTTTATTCGGAGAAGGGAGACACCTTTTATTAATATTCAGGTCAGCTAAGGCAATGACAAAGGGAAAATCGGCACGATCAATAAATAGCGGCAGATCATTTATGTCATGTCTTTTTTTGCAGGCCATTTTCAGAAATCCAGAGTGACACAATGCAGAAGGAGAATGAAACACTTCAGGAGGCAAAGCGATGCTAAATGAAAAGGAACACTTAATGCGTAATAAGACACCTCTTATTTATACCAATGCTAGGTGAACTGCATCACAAATAAGCAGTTGACTTGCTTTGTCATGCAAACCTCACCAAGCAGTCGGTAGCAGAGTCTTTTGTGCTTTTTTCATTACCTGAAATTAGGTCTTAAAGTACCTAAGATGGTGTGTGTGTTTTCCCTACTGTTATACTGAAATGAGGGCTTTCAATACCTAAGATGACGTGTGTGTTTTCGTTACTGTCGTACTGAAATGAGGTATTTCAGTACGTAAGATGACGTGCGTGTTTTCATTACTGTTGTACTGAAATGAGGGCTTTCGGTACCTAAGATGACGTGTGTGTTTTCACTACTGTTATACTGAAATGAGGTCTTTCAGTATCTAAGATGACGTGTGTGTTTTCATTACTGTTGTACTGAAAAGAGGTCTTTCAGTACGTAAGATGACGTGTGTGTTTTCAGGTGCCACTTAAACTGTCCTGTGTCTGTACAACATCTGCGTGCAGATTCACTGATCTACCTGAATGTAAGCACATTTAATATATCAGGGCCTCGTTTCCCGAACGCGCACTTAGCCTAAAAAGCACTTGAAATCGTTCGTAAGAGGAATCCTACGTTGCAGACGGGTTTCCCAATGACGCACTTAGCTTAAGTGTATCTTTCGTTGAGAAGAATTCTACTTGTGGTCAGGACCAGTAGTAACTTCACACTTAGCGATTTAATCCACCAGGGGCGTCGTTCGACCGTCTTTCGGAAGAAACTACTTGAAGCGAGGAATATTTTACATTAATAAAGCTATCTACACAACTTTTTATATGTTTATAATGACTCGGTTTGATCTGAAATGTGCTACGCAACCAATGGAGAGTATGTAGGTCTTAACTGAAGCTTTGAAACAGTAGTTTTATGCCACAATTAGCGCTTATGCCACCACTCCATTGGCTTATTTGGTAGCTTTCTAGCTAGATGGTTGTATACATATATATTTGCAATGTTCTTCATTGAAACTTTTTTTAAATCGCTAGTTTCATAGCTCATACAGTCACACATGACGTACGCTTCAAACCCCTCGACACCTTATCCAGGGGTGTCGTTCGGCCTATTGTAGAAGAAATCCAAACGATGTTTCTGTGTATAGCACATCATGAGAATGTCATTGTTTCACCTGCCTATTCCCATCAAAATAGAAATAAAGAATATTGAGTATTTGAAAATAAAGATTAGGCTATACAAAACTAGTGCAGTGCCCGTAGGAATTATGCATTCTGTAGTGTTAGCAGACGTAGGGCTGTTGGGTAGTGTAATGGCAAGACATATTTGCACTCCACGTACAGGTTACACTGAAGTATTATTGTGATGCATGTTTCCTTTTCATTAAGAAATGTGTTAATGGTAGCCTTTTTGGAGAGTTACCAACAAATAAAGTTTGAGATTATGTAGTGGATGCAGTTGAATATACTGTAGATGTCAACGTTGCTGTCTAAACTATAAACTAAATGTCATAAAGAAAGACATTATTTAAAATGAACTTATGGTTGAAATAGGATCACTTCTTTATTGTAAGGGTAAGTGTAGGGTAAGAATGGTCATGCAGTTGGACTCAAATGTAGGTTAATTTTATTGAATGTATGTAGCCTACTGTACTGTATGACTTCGATGATGCTAGCTTTGACAGCCCACTCTCATACAGATCGTAATAAATGCCCTTACAATGGGAACACAGTTTAAATAGGCTTCTCTGCTGGAGATGGCGTTACTATCCCCGCCCCGAATTCAGTGCACATTGCACGTTCGATGCACGCATAGGCTAGCTAATTTCACAGCAATTAACGTAAACAGGTTAACCTGACGTAAACAGCTCCTAAGAGCTACTTAAGAACTCGTGCACGTTGCGCTCGTGCACCTGACTTTAAGTTGATGGTTGGGAAACGCACGTACATAGAAAGTGTTACATAGTGTACGATGTCGCGAAAATCCACGTAGGCCGTTAAGATACGTCGTTATCGGGAAACGAGGCCCTGAGTAGTCCGTACATTGAACATATAGTCATGAGGTCCGAACTTGTGAAATGCATCTTCTTAAATGAATGATTTGAAATCCACATCACAACAAATAGCCTGAACTAAAGCTAGACTTACTGTAACCTGTTTGGCTGTATGTATTATCTGTGTTAGGGCGGCATGAGTACACTGAATATGTGCGTAGGTGAGCATATGGAGGTAAATATGTGTGTGTGTATGTGTGTGTCCATATGTTTCCATAGTGTGTCATGTGTGTATAGGTGTGTATGTGAGAAAGGATATGAGTGTGTGTGTGTGTGTGTCTGTGTGTGTGCGAGAGAAATACAGGGAGATACAGAAGTATGTGTGTGTGTGTGTGTGTGTGTGTTTATGAGTATATGTGTGTGAGGGTGCGTGAGTGTGCATGTGTGTGAGTTTGTGTGTGTGTGTGTATGCGTCTCCCCTTCAATACCTTGCTCCAGCCCTAACCAGCCGTTAGTTGGATCGCAGGCCTCCTGCATCTCAAACACCTTAATTAGTCATTCAGCTCCTTATTTGTGTTTGGTTCCCCCTCCGGCGCCTAATTAATGCTTAATCGAAACTGCTGAACTGAGCCCGTGGAGAACTCATGAATATTAAAATTAGCCTCAACAATTTTGAAAGGGGGTGGGTGGCAGTGGTGCAGGGGGTAAGCGTGGAGGGGGTGGGGGGGTGGGGTGAGGAGGTAAGGCCTGGTTCCATTTGATCCTGCCGTGGAACATGCTTTACGGGAACACTAGATTTCCATCCGGATGTACAGAGAATCATTACAGTTTACATAGAACCCAAGTAGGGATATCATATTCTACGGTACCCCGAAACTTCTGATACAGGGAGTCAGTCAGTGGGTTGTGTTAAAAAAAGAAAACACATACATTCACTCAGTAGTTTTAGGTACTTTGTCTTTTGAAGCAGTGCTGTTCTGTTGTTTTAGAAATGTCTCAATCTCGTGGTGTTTGTTCAAAGTTGTTCAAACAGAAACACACATCATTACTGCTATTTAATTTCTCTTCACTCACAAATCCAACCTTGGAAATGTTGGCACAGCTAATATGCAAACAAAGAGTTTGTAAAGGGGGTTTTGATAGAACCACGGTAGAAAGACAGCAAATAAAGAAACATGTTGCCTTGCCAATTAAGATATTTTCTATTGCTTAATTTATCCATGTAATAGTTGTCTGAACAGCTGGAAATCAACAATTGGGCCAGCGATAAAAGTGTGGGTAGTAAAAAAAAATTGGAATTAACTTTTTGAAACGTTACTCATCCAGTTCCAGGAACTTAACACTTTTAAGTCTTTTAAGACTTTTTTGTTTTGTTTATGCAATTGTCCTTCTTCAGGGCTTGCCCTATTTTGTCCCACCACCCTCGCGTCTGTGAAAGTTCACTTCCTAAATCTTTCTGACAATTCATAGGAAACATGTTTATTAATATCACCTTGCAGGAAAGGCCTGTCATGGCTTGGTGTGTTGAGCAAGTTGAATGCAGAAAATCATTTAAAGTTATACACCAACCAGTGCTGCTTTCCATATTTTATTAACAAATATACAATTCAAATGATGACATTCAAAAGCTTTAGCATTTTCGTTGTTTCATTATTCAGAGGAAATGCATACAGGAGTTGCATATATAAGCTTCATTTGAATAATATTTTGGGGGGAAAAAACTTGTCCAGAAACACACGTCTGACAAAGAGAGCTTCCCTCAGAGAGAGAGCTTGCGGGTACACCGAGACTGGTGGAGGGAGTCACTTGAGCTACTTTCAGATCACGGCGGTAATTTCGCCTTGTTCATTCAGATTCAATTTGAGCCTCTGACAAGGGTCTTAATTTCTGTAACAAAAAGTGCCCATCATCGAGCCCAGCATTTGCATAATGAGGATACTTCTATTTCCACCAGTGTGGTTTTTTGTGACATCCCAAATCCAAGGCGTTAAAAGTGCAACGTGCAGGGGTCATGCTGCAAGGGCTGAGGACTAGAAGTGACTGGAATCACTGCAGACTGTCCTTCCGTCTAAGAATGGAGGTACACACGCAGTACACACAATCAACTCAGCCGTGAGAAACAGCCAGAGCATTTTCAGCTCACTAAGGCAGATCATCATCTCTGTCTATCTTCCTCTCTCCGTCTCACTCTTTCTCTCTCTCTGTCTCTCTCTTTCCCTGTGTGTGTGTGTCCTTGTGTGTCTGTGTGTGTGTTTGTCCAAAAGGGACCTTAATCCTCTAAAATATAGTGTACTTCACCCCAAGACTATGACCATTGATACTATGTAGAGCATTAATATTTAAAAAAATTTCCTGACATCTCATGTAAAAAAAAAAGTAAAGTAAAGTAAAACACAAAAAACAAAAAGGTCACGAGATTTATGTAAAAAAAAAGTAAAAATAACTTCCTTCAGTCAACAATCCTAAAGCCTTTTCAAATGAAATGTTTGCACGTGCAGTAAAATGCTGAATTAATCTGTTAGTATTTTGTTTTGTACTTTTGCCCTGTGCTCAACCAAATACCCGTTCAAGGACCACGAGTCTTACCTTGCAAACAGATGAGACATCATTCTGTCCATCCATGACCTTCCTCTCATGTCTGTTCTCCAAGTCCATTTGCGTTGCCGCTCCGAAACTCTGCGTTCACACAGTTTTCCCCAACAGTCTTCCACTTTAAAAGTCTGCATTCCGTCCTTGACTCAAGAGACTTAAAAAAAAAGAAAAGAAAAAAGCCTTCAGTGTAGATCTTTTGTGTTGGCTGTGTTCTACCTCACCAGCCTCTCTCCCCTCGCTCTCTAACTGTATCTTTCCCTCCTCTTAAAATTGAAAACAGATGACAAACTGACTTGTTTCGGGCCTTATATGCAGTCCATGAAACGTGCTTTATCATAGCACTCAAATTGCAAATGGTTCTGTTCTGATCTTGACTTGGATTGGCATTTCAAAATAGGAAATGGATTTAAATAAACACTGAATACTAGAATGTTAACTGCTGGGCACTGGTAAATCCACGCCATAATTAAAGTATAATCATATCTTCATCTGAGATATGGTTGGGTCAGTGAATAATGTATCGCTATGCAGATGATAAACAGAGATGTTCTGTATTCATGTATTAATTTATACATCTGGATAAATATTAAACCAAATGATGACATACTCTTCGGCATTAAAAGGATTCACTTGTTTAGACCTCAACTGCTTTCTAATTCTCTGTCTCTCATTTAGGAAGAATCATTAATTCAGGGATCATTTTCAACACAAAAATACTGCCTTAGAGACTACCAAAACATTTCTGGATAGTGCGCACTTGTAGATCTCAGTTTTAGCAGACAAGAATCAAAACTTCCTCTTATCTGCCTGTGAGAGGAACATGAACAGGATGGGTCTGGGCCTCGTTTCCCGATAACGATGTATCTTAACGGCCTACGTGGATTTTCGCGACATCGTACACTAAGTAGCACTTTGTATTTACGTGCGTTTCCCAACCATCAACTTAAAGTCAGGTGCACGAGCGCAACGTGCACGAGTTCTTAAGTAGCTCTTAGGAGCTGTTTACGTCAGGTTAACCTGTTTACGTTAATTGCTGTGAAATTAGCTAGCCTATGCGTGCATCGAACGTGCAATGTGCACTAAATTCGGGGCGGGGATAGTAACGCCATCTCCAGCAGAGAAGCCTATTTAAACTGTGTTCCCATTGTAAGGACATTTATTACGATCTGTCTGAGAGTGGGCTGTCAAAGCTAGCATCATCAAAGTCATACAGTACAGTAGGCTACATACATTCAATAAAATTAACCTACATTTGAGTCCAACTGCATGACCATTCTTGCCCTACACTTACCCTTACAATAAAGAAGTGATCCTATTTCAACCATAACTTCATTTTAAATAATGTCTTTCTTTATGACATTTAGTTTATAGTTTAGACAGCAACGTTGACATCTACAGTAGGCTATATTCAACTGCATCCACTACATAATCTCAAACTTTATTTGTTGGTAACTCTCCAAAAAGGCTACCATTAACACATTTCTTAATGAAAAGGAAACATGCATCACAATAATACTTCAGTGTAACCTGTACCTATGTGGAGTGCAAATATGTCTTGCCATTACACTACCCAACAGCCCTACGTCTGCTAACACTACAGAATGCATAATTCCTACGGGCAATGCACTAGTTTTGTATAGCCTAATCTTTATTTTCAAATACTCAATATTCTTTATTTCTATTTTGATGGGAATAGGCAGGTGAAACAATAACATTCTCATGATGTGCTATACACAGAAACATCGTTTGGATTTCTTCTACATAATATACAACCATCTAGCTAGAAGCTACCATATAAGCCAATGGAGTGGTGGCATAAGCGCTAAATGTGCCATCAAACTACTGTTTGAAAGCTTCAGTCAAGACCTAAATACTCTGCATTGGTCGCGTAGCACATTTCCGATCAAACCGAGTCATTATAAACATATAAAAAGTTGTGTAGATAGCTTTATTCATGTAAAATATTCCTCGCTTCAAGTAGCCATGTTTTTTTTTTTTAATTCCCGTTTCTTCCGAACGACGGTCGAACGACGCCCCTGGTGGATTAAATCGCTAAGTGTGAAGTTACTACTGGTCCTGACCACACGTGGAATTCTTCTCAGCGAAAGAGACACTTAAGCTAAGTGTGGCGTTGGGAAACCCGTCTGCAACGTAGGAATCCTCTTACGAGCGATTTCAAGTGCTTCTTAGGCTAAGTGCGCGTTCGGGAAACGAGGCCCTGGTCAGTGGCTGGCTTTGTTGTCCTTCTCTAGAAAGTTGTGAAAGTGTCAGAGAACCAGGTCACCCAGCAGCGGTGGTGGCGAGCAAAGCTCAGGCCCTGGCCCGCCTGTGTTTGCTTTCGCTTGCCCAAATGTTAGCGCTGATAAATAAACATTATTTAAAAGATCCGTCAAGCCCTGTTAAATGTCCCCTACGTGGTTCACTCGCTCCTGCCTCCCAGGGCACGGAATATTTAATTATCGCACTAAATGAATAATCAAAAAGTCAATTTCCAAAAGATCTGCCCGCTTGCCTGCACTGTAAAATATTTCACCGTAATTTTACAGTAAACTACTGGCTAATAATTGCATTCATTTCACGGTAATTTTACAGTAATTTATTGTAAATATTTCACAGTAATTTACTGCACATGTTTTACAGTAATGCACTGTAAAAATGTCACAGTAAAATGCAATGCAACTACAGCAGTATATTGTAATTTCACAGTTTAATGCCATTGGATTACTGTGATTTGGCAGTATGTAGCTGTGGAATTACATCGTCTTGCTGTATATAATTTACAGTATTTTTACTGTAAAACTGAAGTTATGCAACTAGTACATTATACTGTACATTTACAATTTAAGTACTGCACATTTGACTTGTTAACTGTGATTTTATCACACAAATGTGCTTTGGATTTGCTAAATTAAAAGTCAAAGCAAGAACAAAGACAATACTAATTTTAACTTTTTAAATTCATTACTCAATACCCAAATACATACAAATTCATGAAGGTTTAAAACACGTCATATTTATTATTCAATACCTAAATACATTACAATAAAAAAGGTTTAAAAACACGCAAAGAATCAATACCCAATTACATAACAATTACTAAAGGTTTGAAATGTCAAATTCATTACTCAATACCCTAACCCTAGAACTCAAAACCCAAATACAAATAGCAAAAGTTAAAAACACGTCAAATTCATTAATCAATATCCTAATACACAATGAAAAAAGTTTAAAACACTCAAATTACACACAACACTCCAGAACGTAGACTCTCCTAAATAACTCTGTCTGTCTTCAGACCATATAAAATATAAACAAAACTTCGGAACATAAACAATATAAACAAAAATTAAATGCAATTACAAAAAAAAATGCAAAAACAATTACAAATTTACAATGACCACTCGAAGTCGACAAGCTTTCTCTGGAGTGTGCTGACATTTGCATTTATCCCTCCACGCCTCTTCTTCGAGCCTTGCTCTGGGTTGATGCCCAAGAAGCACCTGTAAACAATAAGCAAAGACAACTTTCAGTTTTACAGATTTAATATGGCATTGTTTATCCAAGGCACATGCACATGCACCAAATAAGTTAGTATTGAAAGCCAAGCAAGATTGATATAAGCAACGCAAATCAGGAGGCTAAA
The DNA here is from genome assembly GCF_963457725.1 of Sprattus sprattus. NCBI lineage: Eukaryota > Metazoa > Chordata > Actinopteri > Clupeiformes > Clupeidae > Sprattus > Sprattus sprattus. The sequence continues at coordinate 24,552,126 of NC_137924.1, forward strand.
ATTAGCTCCTTTGAAATGACATAGCCTAGTTGCTGCATCTGGAGGCTAACGTTTACTTTAACTTTCACGCTAATTTGTGTATTCTCAGTCGAATAACACACTCTATACCTGGACACGTGGAGAATATTTATTGAGAACACATCATTTGAGCTTTCCAAAACAACTCTACATTACTTGTCTGAGGAAAATCTTGGCGGGGAAAATGGCTTTAAAATGACTTAGCTGGAGGCTAACGTTATCTTACTATAACTGTCACGCTTATTTGTGTATTCTCAGTCGAATTACACACTCTATACCTGGACATGTGGACAGCATTAAATGAGAACACATCATTTGAGCTTTCCAAAACAACTACACATCCAAAACAACTATACATTACTTGTCTGTGAGGAAAATCTTCGCGGGGGAAAATGGTTTAAAATGACTTAGCTGGTTGCTGCAGCTGGAGGCTAACGTTAGCTTCCTATAACTTTCACGCTAATTCGAGTATTCTCCGTCAAATAACTAACACACTATGACTAAAATTGACATGTGGAGACCATTAAGGTTAAATGGAATTAGAATTTTACAAAGATAAGTTTCTTCTCTGTGAGGCAAAGCTTCACGGAGAAAACAGCTTTTGGAATTTCTTAAAAAGTGGTTCATTAAGTGACCTGACCTTGATCCAAAAGATCGTTAATTTACTAACCCAGACAACGAACGTTATTAAAACGTTATTATTATAGAGTTGTGACAAGCTCTCTGTCAACCTTACCTTTATCTTCTAGCTCATGTGCTGTAACCACCTTCGCGCTCTTCTATCATGTGCTGCCTGCGTCTGTAGTCACCGTGGATCCAACTGTCTCTTCTTGAACCCACAATACAGCGTAGTTCAAGTGCAATTCAAATTTACAGTAATGTATTGGGTTATCTCAAAGGATGATTTGAATAGAGTATTTTACTGTGAAATAACCCTATACAATGCTGTGAAATCCCGGTATCGTTTTTTTCACAGTAACTTACTGTGTCTACATTGATTTCACAGTAAAGTCTACATTACAACAAGACATTGTGATTATTACAGGTAAAGCCTGTAAAGTAACATTACGATGATTTATTGTGAAATATATCAGTAAAATATTGTAAAACTCTGGTAACATTTTACAGTGTGCGCAAGACGCACAATTGCATCCATAATATCTGCATGTGAAATCTCTCTCCCTCAGCCATCGCCCCCACCAGCGCCTCCTCTCGCTAACACTCCCTTTATGCCTTGGAGCGCCGCTAAGCAAATGCATTGAGATTCCTCCCCCTTCCCTTGATTTGGCGTTGTCCTTTACACCTAATTAGATGTTTCAGTGGCCCGCCATAAGCAAGGAGACTGACGGTACAACTTGTACGACACCTACACTTAAGCAAGCTTTATTGATCTTGTTATGCAAGGAATGTCAAGAAAAGTTAATTATCCAATAATTGATTGCAGGCCTCCCTTAACGTCTGCTGCTGACTCTGAGGTATAGAGGATGAGAATCAGTGTGAGTGTGTGTGTGTGTGTGTTTGGGTTTGTGTGTGTATTTGTGTGTGCGTATGCGTGTGTCTGTATGTGTGTGTGTGTGTGTGTGTGTGTGTGTGTATGTGTGTGTGTGTGTGTGTGTGTGTGTGTGTGTGTGTGTGTGTGTGTGTGTGTGTGTGTGTGTGTGTGTGTGTGTGTGTGTGTGCCTATATGTATAAAAGAAAGAAAGAGAACTGAAGGGGGAGAGCCCGGGAGAAGAGAAGAAAAAAAGAGTGAAGTCAGAGAGAGAAACAGGCAGTGGGCTGAATCTGAATCTTTCCACTCAGGGAGATTTCTGTGATTTTAGGGCCTCCCAATTCCCTCCTCCTCCTCCTCAGCCTTCTTACACTGTATTTACATTTCCTGAATCATCAAGGTGTTTGTGTGTATGTGTGTGTGTGTGTGTGTGTGTGTGTGTGTGTGTGTGTGTGTGTGTGTGTGTGTGTGTGTGTGTGTGTGTGTGTGTGTGTGTGTGTGCGTGCGTTTGTGTGCGTGTGTGTGGGTTGAGGAGCTTGTTTGAACTTGATGGTCACATCCAGGTCCCCTCTTCACCACTAGATGGCATCACAGATTGATAGTCACTGTTGACTTTGTACAGTATAGTGTGTCTGGCACATAATCTTTCCTATTCTACCTGTATATACATATCTACACGGATGATTGGAAGAGTAATATTTATCTATGAAATATGTTTCATATCTGTGTCTCTTTGTGCTCTCCTGGTAATAGGATAATAATAGGGATAGTAACTAAATTACATCAAATGTCTTGATCTTCTGTGAGGTACTATCCTTACAGACAGACAAAAAGCAACTCTGACAAACAAAATGTCCTCTCCAAATACTAGAGTAACATCTGCTGGATTTGTGCCATTTGTATTCTTAGATGGCATAAAACAGGAGTCTGTTAGATCTGCAGATCTGATGTGTGACTTATATCTCAGTTCCATTTGTCATTTGTGAAAAATGACTCCTTGTGGAGATGCAAAAGACCTTGAGACTTCAAAAGTGTCCAAGCAACACCTTGACTGTATGCTTGGCTCCGATAAAAACGTGGAGTTTTTTTTCCCTGGGCTCCAAGGCAAATCATGTCAAGGACACTAAGACCTGTATGTCTGTAAGAGCATCCTCACTTTCGATTTCCAAAAGATGATTGCGAGACGACACCATGAGAAAGAATGTGTCCCATAATGCTCCTCCACTTCCATGCCATGCTCTTAACGTCCACACAGGGTGTCAAACAGGGACGGAGAGCCAGGAGGATGTTTAGCTTTGACATCGCCTTAGACCCCCACCCCCCCCTCCTTAATACTTCGTCCCCACATAAGTCTCAAAGTCAGAGAGCGTCGTTGTGTTGCAGGAAATCTCCATCCATCAAACCAGAGTTGAGCCAGCATTACCGCTGGTGTGATCCTGCCGCTTGGCTCAGCGGGATGCTGCTGCTCGTCTAAGTGAGGTGCCCCCCGATCCCAATGAATTTTAATAGCCTTGCATAGAAAAGTGTGTGTGTGTGGGGGAGGGGGTGGGGGAGGGGTGGGGACGGATGCTAAGTCGCAGGACGCCACGGGAGCCTGCAGGGAGCGCCAGCTTTGGCAGCCAAAGGTGTCATCGTTTGCCAGATACATCTCAAAGATTATTGCCCTGATGGATTGTTTTGAAAGATGTTATGTGGAGGATAAGCCGAGGAGATAGGTGTAGCTGGGTCAATGAGCCCCGCAAGGAAAGCACCCCCGGCAGCAGGTTGGCTAATGGCCGTAGCATACACCCTGTCCACGTCTGGGGCCCTCAAATGAAATGGATTCATTGTCATAGTTGTTGGCGTGCGCCGCCTCAGTACACTGGGCCGTTTTTAAGGTACCCACACTTAGTTCCCCGGTTCTTTGCAGAACGCTGATAGAGCAAGGCTCATCTGGCCTCCTTGCTGATTTGAATGTTCATTAATGCATCGTTTCCCTCATGGTGAGGCGCCCGGGCCTCGAATCTATTAAGATTCTGGCCTCCGTCCCTCACCCGCCCCTCTCCTCACATCGTAGCAGGGCATCGTGGGTAAAGAGTAAGCCCCTTGCCTCTGCTCGTTAACCTGTCCTAATGAAGTCTCAGGTGTTCCATTGTTCGGTTAATGAAGCCACAGTGGTGGCGTCTCCCCCCTTGACTTCCCTGCAGTCGCAATGCCCCCGCGAGCTGGTTAAAGAGGCTGTCTGTTTGGGGAAGAGGGGCAAGGGAGAGGGGGAGAGAAGGAGTGGGGCTGGCTGTGTTTGGCAGTGTCTGCATGCATCTGTGCCCCCATCGCTCCTGTCGCGCCCCGCGGACCTCTCTTCACACATTCCCTCTCCGTTGGCATGGCGACGCCGGCGCGTTTGGGAAGGATGAGTGGCATCTGCTCCGTGGAGTGCAGAGGACCAGCTGCCCTTGGCAACGGGGCATCTGTGTGTGTGTGTGGCACTGTCATCATGGGCACTGAAGGGGTGGAGGCCTCAGGATCAAGCAACACCACCTCCACCCCACCCCCACCCCTTCTGCAAGCCTGCTTTTGGAAGGAAAGAAAAGAATTGAACTGAGACCTCTTGGCCTCTCTCTAATTCTTCCCAATCCATCCACAGCCCCCCCCCCCCCCCCCCCCCCCCCTCCATGAAACTCCTGTTCCTCACTCAACGTGTTTCCAGTTTTTTTGTCCCCTTAGCCACATTCAGTGTCCATCTGTTGCATATCAAAAGCACATTTTATATTGTCTTCATAATGTGCCCCCAGCGCCGTGTGTGCAGTGTGCACTGTGTGATCCTTTCAAGTAACACTCTTTGCTACACAGGAGAAAGCCAATGGGAAAGAATTGTACAGTGGCTATTTTAATGGTATTCAGTATTAATACATAGTTACATTGATCATCATAATCACAGAGGAACTGCAAAATCTTGTCTTTTGTGTCCTTGGGCTCTTTGATGACTCAGCTCTGTCCTCGTTCCTCCCCTCCCTCTCCTCATCCACACTCCTTTATCTCCCCCCATTTTTTTTTGTCATATTTCTTCAGGTTTTCAAAAACAAACACCATTAATGAACTACCATGCTGACATATGCAGAAACCCCGACATTTAATTTAATACCAGCGTAGCTTATCAAATCTCCCCCTGGCCTGTGTCGCGAGCAGCATCTCAATGAGCCCATCTACCTGAGCCAGGCCCCCCGGGAGGAGCACACATCCTGCTACCACTGCCGAGCCCTCAAACAGATAATCATCGCAATCAAGCACATATTTGCTCAGACACTTACGTTTAATTTGGGATTAACCAGATCTCGGAGAGATTTGTGAGGGGGAAAGAGGGTTGTGTCGTGTCACTGTTTTCATTTTTTGGGGGTTTACGGTTGTGCCGTTTGGCCTCTTAGTTTCCCCCGGTGGTTGCCTGGCATTGGTGTTCGGCGGGGGCAGTGCTGCGCGGCTGATGCGCGGTAAATTGATTCCCGCGGAGGGCGTGATGGATGAATGGGGAATGAACGTCTTCATCGCTGACCTCTCCTCCCGTGCTGCCGCCGATTGCCTCGCCGCGGCGCGCTGGATGTGACTGACAGCTTGGCTAACGAGTTCTGTCTGTGTGCATGCTAAAATGTACCTGCGTGAGAAGCTTGATGCTCTTGCCAGCACATTTGCAGGTAATGGGCTGCTGAGTCTAAGCTGAGACCGGGCAGAAGGAGAAAGGTAGAGAGGGTGAGCACGAACAGGCATTAAGAAAAGAGAGAGTGTGAGAGAGAGTGTAGAGGAGTAATTCTGCCAAAGGCAGAGGAGACAGGGGTATCTTTCACACAAATTCTTTACAATACCCCAGAATTCATCGTAGGCCTTTCGCCTTTGAACTTTCCTTTTACATGCAAATAGTGCCAATGTTTCGTTATCTGTGTACTATGGTACGTATGTACTGTGTGGTGAAAAGGCCTTCAAATGTCCTCTTCCAAACTCTTTTTAACAGCTACAACAAGACAAACCATTAAAAAGCTCCGATTGCGAAAGTTCTGGTCAGGCCCGAGTTTAACTTGCTTGTTACTGCAGTTTTTCCGTGATGCTGGAGAAAAATGAGGGCGCTAAGCAGAGAGGAGAAGTCTTTAAGTGTGACAGAGTGGCTCTTCCCCCAAACAGATGAGAGGCCCCCCGATCCTCTTTCAAGGTTATGAGTGATGTGCCTCTGCTAAACATTTTAATTAAAGCTTTTTCCCCCTACCATGCCTCTGTGCCAAGAGAGTTACCGCGCTGCATCTTTACAGTCCCTTTGGACAGAAACTAATCTAGTTAAAAACCCAGGAATAGGAGTGTTTCTCCGTAAGAGTGGCGGCGTCTGAAATTAATCGTCGTCTTGGGCCGCCCGCATTCTAGGAGTTATGAGACAACACATTCAAATGGACAGTATGGAGACAAAGTGACCAGTGAAGACATGTGTAGAGGCTGATATCTTCACTCTCAGAGACAAACCGTAGAAGGAGAACAGTCAGTGGCAGAGTGCTGTGGTCTTGAGATATCATTATTGTATTGTGTTCCATTGTCGCACCATGCAATTATACTAATTTCCATCTCCACACCTCAACCTCAAAGAGGTGAAATATATTACACTGTTTCAGTATGCTGATATTATATAATTACCGCCAAAGAAATGGCTAATTATTTTGGAATAAATCGGAATTTTGGAATAAATCCATCAGTTTGTTAAATAGGGTTTTAATAGTTATAGATGTTTGCTAGCTGACCCAATCTTAAAAGCAGAGGGTCAGAGTGAAGAAGGATCCTGCTGTTCCCCCAAACAGTTTCCTGGGCAGAGAGGCTTTTAGACTGTCCAGGGGGGGTCTTTAAAAGCCCCCCTGCACCATGGTGCATCAGTAACCTTACGCCATGTACAGTTTAAACTCTAATGGACATGAGTCTATCTCTGTCTGTGCACTCTTGGCCTTGAAGTCTTGGGAAGGGTAAAAACAAAAAGGTCTAGGAAAGGTCTGGGAAAATGGATGCAGCCATACTGTGTGTGCACACACACACGGTTTCACGTGTGTGTGTGTGTGTGTGTGTGTGTGTGTTCAATTGGTTGTGTGCGTGTAGGTTCGTACTGTATATGTGTGTTTAAGTGTGAGTTTCGTCCATTTTCCTTGGATTCTCTTTTCCGAGTGTCCTTTACCCAATCCTCCCATTTGTGTCTGGTGCTCAGTCTGGGTTAAGATCCCCGCTGAAAAGGAGAGGTATTGAGTTTACTACATTTTGAATGACTACCCTGATACAGACAGACCATTGTCTGTGCAGAGTGACTTCACGGGTAGTCGCTGAATCACAAATGGGGTCCCGCAAAGTACATCCGACAGGCTTAAGATTATGCGCACTCTGACTTTTTTTTTCTCGAGCGCATTTGATCAAAAACCTCTTCATCAATTGCTGCTGAGCCTCGTATAAAATGCCATTAGGTCAACGAGAAGATCAAAGGTTCAATCACTGTCTGAGGTCAACTGGGTCGTGGCAGGGGGCTAAATTGAGCCTGGGGCCTGATTTTGGGCCTCCTCAGGGAGCTGTGCTGTCTGACTGGAATTTCAAAAGCCTTCTGGGAGTTTAGTATGTCTGCGAGTCTGTGTTTATCTGGCCAAGAGCAACCTGGCAGAAAGGCCGGTGACACCAGAGAATCATGGGAATCTCCGGCGCAGCCCTCGACAGAGACCGGTGGCGATGGCGCACGCACACACACACACACACACACACACACACACACACACACACACACACACACACTCAAACTCTTGTCTCAGTCCATTTCATGGCAGAGATCATAACTGAGGAGACAGCAGTTTGCCCCTCATACATCATTAACACTCCATTCCCTTCAAATTATGGGCAACAGACCCGCGTAAATTGCTGATCATATCAGCGCTCCTTCTAGCTCTCCACAGAAGATCTTGGTCGTGCAAGTGCGCCCGCTCTGTCAGATCGCCGCTGACCTACTGAAGCAAAATAAGCTGCCATTTTCTCCTGCTGCACCCAGGTGCCACTTGCAATCTCCTCCAGCTACAATGGCAACTGATAAGAGAAATGTGGCAGAGATGGATTACAGTAGTATATGATTGTTCACACCTTCTTGAGAACTATAAATACCACTGTACACAAGTTCAAGTACCCTCTTGCCTCGTGACTTCTTCACTTATCACGCTGGGTGTGAGTCTTTCATGCGCTTAAGCAAAATAAAAAAAGCAGCTACGCTCTTTTAGCCTATGCGTATTCTACCCTTGACTTAAGTCTGTAATTTGCATGCCATGAAGGCATTTATGTGCTTCGGGCGGAGGAAACCCAAAATCTGTGCGTTTCATATGAAAACCCAATTTACACACATGCCTTTGATTTAAGTGTTTTTCAGCTATGCAATTCCGACTGTAGTAAGTTGCCAGTAGTTCTAACACTCTAACACCTAGTTATAACACTATTATACATAATTAAGTGTCAAGTTTTGGTTTTATAATAACCTTAACATTTTTTATATTACAATGTGATATAAGGTAAATATTAGGTTACATTGTATTAGGCAGAAACTAAAATAAATATCACAAAACCCTCTGAAAAAGCCACACAAATTAATGATGGAATTGATGGAGATCGCAGAGTGCAAAGAAGACAGCTGCAAGTATTCCGACCTCATCTGGATATACTGGAGCTTACCGACACGCAGTGCATCAAGCAATTTCGACTTGACCATGAACCTATCATCCACTTGTGCAGACTCCTCGACAAACAACTTTGAAGCCACAGTAATCATTTACACTCCCTGCCGGTCCTCATCAAAATTATTGCCGCTCTGTCTGCCCTTGCATCTGGGTCGTTTCAGGGGCTGGCTGGTGTGATGCACATATCCCAGTCAACAGTGGCAAGGTGTTGATTGACTTGATAAATATTAAGCGTTTAATACACTGCATTTGTACACTGCATTTACGTAGATGTACCTTTTCCTCAACAGTGCCTTTTTTTTAATCAGAAATCTCCACACCTCCAGCATATCTTTTAAAAATAGGCACACGTGTGGTTTGGTTAATTTACTTTATTGCTTAGTTTATGTGACGCATACATCACCATAGAGCCACACACAAGGCCCCCCACAGCTCACCCTGAAAGGGCCCCTTTACGGCAGCATAGAGCAAGTGAGTTTTATCATCTTTTATAGACAGGATACTTATCATTTCAAATGCACAACAAAATTTAACAGATCACTTTACAGCACTGGATACATTATGGAGTTGATTGCATCGAGTAAAGTTTAAACTGTTGGAGCGTTTTTAACATTACAAACTATACAGTGTCACCACCACTGTCAAGGTGCTGATCCTGTAATGACGGTGCTTGCAGGAGATGTCCAGGGTGCACTGGATTTGACACCTCCTCATTTCTCAATAGCTGGCTTTCCACCCAACTCATTCACGTATTTTAAGCATATTTAGGAAAGTCTGGCTAGAATAAATACAAGTCTGTGCGTCTTTCCACCTGCTATGTTACGCAAATAAAAAATGGACACTCATAATCAAGGGAGGAGTTGTGAACAGCAGTGGGTTCCTTAGTCGCATTTAACCCTAAGCGAATCAGGAGTTAATCTGGGGCCCTCCAGTGAATCAATTTCTTATTCGACTTAGAAGATTTTAGGCAAATTTCAAGCGTTTCCACTCAGCACTATTTGAATGGTCAAAATTTGCATTACAAAGTTGGGTGGAAACTCCACTATTGTTGTAGTGCAAGATTTCAGGATCAAAGTAACTCTAAAAAGCCCACCTGCCCACTCAAGTGAGTATACACATCTTTTGACAGTTTTTGCGCCCCAACAGTCTCCTGCACCATGGTTCTTCTCAAATATGTTTTAATTAGTTTCAGCTTTGAAAGGTATCTTTTGGTGCTTGCGACAGTCACAAGTGCTGTAAGAAATGGTTTCAACTGGCCGCGGCAACATATGATGCACTTGGTAATATGGACTGGTGCTTTGTGAATAGAGTGTGCGTTAAATCTTGAACTGAGCAATGTTCGACTTCCTGTATGGCAGATACAAATGTGCGTCTAAATGAGAGAACTTGTTCTGTAAAATCTGTAAACAAGTCGGGCTAACTAACTTCATATAGCTAACTTTTTTTAAGAAATAATTTAAGCACAATCAGGCTAATTTTAAATTAGCCTGATTGTGCTTAAATTATTTCTTCAATATAACATTTAAAAAAAGTCAGGTTTATCTTGCCAACACTGTTTTTAGCTGTAACTATAGCAACTAGCCTACCTGATAACTCTGAAAGGATTTTCCCGTTCCAAATTTTCTAAAGTTTGGCAGTACATTCAGCAGTATTTGTTTAGTGTGGCGTTTTTGGGCACCGCTTTTGTGTTTTTGTTAAGGCTCTTTGGCAAAGTGGCAGACTGTGGTGATGTCACTGAATTATTTTGATTTGAATTTGCCGCCGAATGTATCAATTGGACCAAAAGTCTCTGATATATATGATATGACCAGCAAAGAATATTTGTTTTAATTTTACACCAATATTGGCTCTAAAAATACACACAATAACATGATGTGCACCCTATCTAAGAAAAAAAGCAGAAAAAAAAACAGTTTTAAAATCAAAATACATTCATATTTATCATAATAGCTGTTGACAGGTGGGGAGAGGGGTAAGGGCTGTGGGGGTATACTTGCCGTGGATACATATAGATGCTTTAATTTACTAAAATGTGATCTGTCATACCTAAAATGTTTTAATACGTGACTATTCATAATACACTTTCCCCTATTGCTTTCTGTCTGGTTTGTGGTTGCCTTGGATTACTGACATTCCCAAGTGCACGTTCCATCTTTTGCTCCACCTTTTTTGTCGTACTAGTGTATGAAGGGTAAACAATATGAGGAGGAAGGCAAAAGTGTTGTCTCGTATCCTGCATATTTTCCCTCTGCAGCTGCAACAGAAACAGACATCTCTCTCAGCATCCTCCAGACAATATGACTGTGTGGTGATGTTCTATTGCACATCTCCTACACATCTATTTATTGACTTCTCCCGCACACCTAACACACACACACACACACACACACACACACACACACACACACACACACACACACACACACACACACACACACACACACACACACACACACACACACACACACACACACACACACACACACACACACACACACACACACACACACACACACGTATAACACACTGCACCTTGCCTGTCATGTAGTGAATCTTCTTTTCCCCTCTGCCCGGCTCTTTCTTTCTTTTCGAATTTTCTAAACTCTCTCTTGGCTTATCCCTCTGTTTCTGTCTTGGAGTTGAACTCCTCATCACTAAACTCTGTCTTCATCTCTCTCTCTTTCACTCTCACTCTCCCTCCCTCCACCCCCCACCCTCTCTCTCTGTTACAGTATGTTTCAGGAAGGCCCAGCTGTCCCTCTGTGTTCCGTGATGCTTTCATGTGGCAGTTAATGAGGGAGTCACATATGGGCCCCTGCCTTGTTAGGGATGATTGTGTGTCAGACTGGTGTGGAGGTGGCGGAGGTGCATGAGTCCGTCAGAGGCACAGAGGATGGGGGGGGGGGGGGGGGGGGGGGGGGGTAGTTGGAGCGAGGGGGTTGCAGAGTGGGTGGGAGTCACGCCCCAGGAAATGACTCTGGGCCAGTGTTGGCTTTGGGAATTACACCAGCCTCCACCCACAGCAATGCAAATTAAGCCATCTACACCCAGCGTTTTTGACTATGGATGGGAAAGCTGTCTTGATCTGTAAAACTCCTCCTGATTATGACCAGAAATACTGTATCTCAGGGGGTTTCTAAGAGTCATTTTGTAGCCTTAGGCAAGTACAAAATAAATCTAGACAAAGTTAAAAATGAGCGATAATTCTCTCATGTAAAACTCATTTGAAAGGTCTAGGGTCTGTCTTTCTGCTCTGTTTTTAAGAAGTATGCAGGTATCTTGAAGTGTAATCAAGACACCTGACAGGCACACAGCCAAATTAACTCCCCCAGTGTCCTGAACCACTCTCTACAACAGGACAGGGAAAAAATAGCACTTCAAGACCATCACTTCGAATCAATCAAACAAAGCGAGTTCAAAATGCTTCAAAGATATAAACAACAATAATTCACTTCAGTCTCATTTGAATATTCATTACATTCACCTTGGTTGTAACCTTTGCAAACAGAAAGAAGTAGAGAGTAAACTTTCATTTCAAGGGCTTAGAGCAAGAGTCGAGTACAGCCACTGACATTCCAGATAAATGCATTTATGTATATCAGATGAAAGGTCTTAATGAGAGGAGATTGCTGCCAAAGTTCCTCATCCATGAATAATATTATGTTGCTTTTAATGCTGACACTTAGTGTTGATAAACATGCTTAGATGCAGGGGTTTGAACAGGATTGCTTGTGCTCTTCTTTAAAGTTCTAAAATGATAAAACACTTACACCAGCATGGCTCGATGTCATTTGTTGTCTATGCTGTGCTTTTGTAACTTAGTAACAACATGGCTGAACTAGTCTACTAGCATCCTTTTCTTTGTGACTACACTGTGGTTTGAAATAGTACACTTATCACGGTTTATCCATGGAATTAGAGACAGTAGAATGAACGTTCATGTTCATAGTAATGCTATGCTCCATGTTTAATCCTGTAAGTAGCCAATGGAGTGCCGATAATGTAACCATTTTCGACATTGTCTGTTGCAAAACTTTAAAATCGATTCCTGTCATAACAGGAATTGTATGCTCTTATTATCCAAAGTGACATCTAAACAACCTTTAAACTACCATAAAGAAGAATGCATTGTATAATGTTCCAATCAATGTTCCAATCAACCAATTTCTTTTCAAATGTGGCTTGTTTTGTAGTGTAGTCTTTGTCACACTGTCCCATACATCAGGTGCTCTTATTCACTTCTGTTTACATCAATAGATGGCTTCTCTACGTTTACCAAAAATGACCTTCTGCCACATTGTAAGGTGGCACACCTTTCTTGAGTGTGCATCCCATGAATGAGAATCCTGCGGGAACCCCTGCACTGTAAGAGTGTAATCAAGGCCCCCTGTCAGGGCTGTACACGTCAAAACATTGCTTATGTCCACTCTACTTCTTTTAATATTATGAGCCTACCTTAGTGTTAACTTGCTCCTCTCTTGTGGTCAAGTCCAACAGGGACGTGATGAGGAAAGGCTTCCAGGGTTTTGGGCCATCACCTTCCCCCTTGCATCAGCCCAGGCCTGGTTTTTTAGCATTCCAGGGCGTACCAAAGTCGAGGCAGTTCAAAGCGCCGCTCCGCTAACAGCCAAACTTCAATGGGGGCGCGACTCAAAGGCTTCCCCCTTCACTCCGGTTCCACCGAGCAGCAGTTCCACCCACAGAGCAAGGTCATATCTGAGCCTGCTCTCAGGCTGACAAGAGCCTCTCCCTTTCAAAGAGCACTCAGGACTGTAAAGACCGGGAGACAAACGGGTGGGAAGAGAAAAAAATGAAGAAAAGGAAAGGTATTTAAAGAGAGAAGGTAAGTAAGTATAGAGTGGAACGCTAAAATGAGGCCTGGGAAAAAAGGGAGAGAAATAATGGAAGAGAAGAAAGAAAAGCGGGGATAACAGGTGGATGTGGAAAAGGGGAAAAGAGAGGAGGAAAAAGATGAAAAGAAGAGAGAGGGAGTGAGAGAGGAGAACAAAGAGTGGTTTTCACAAACTGGGGAAGAGTTGGAGTGGAGTAGTCTTGCTCTGTTCTGTTTAAATATGCAGTGGAAGGGTATGGCATCACATAAGAAGCGTCGATTCAGGGATTCAGTGAAGCTAGCCTTGACTCAACTCAGACTTGCCAGCAGTTTTTCCCTGCCATTTTGTACTGGGCGCACACTCACGCACACACGCACACACACACACACACACACACACACACACACACACACACACACACACACACACACACACACACGCACACACACACACACACACACACACACACACACACACACACACACACACGCACACACACACACATGAGTACCCCTGCACATAGACACTCACCCATGGCTTACACGTGAATGTTCTGGAAGATAACCTTGATTGCAAGGTTAGATTGCACAGCTCAGATTGGGAAAACATGTCAGTATATTACTCTGTGCCTTATCCTTTGAACCATTTTGGTTTGACCCTGGTAAATATTTTCGAAAAATCGAAAAAATATTTTCACTGCCACTGCATTGGCAGTGAACATTTTATTTGTGACGCTTGATATATTAAAAACTGACAACTAATTCACAAGTTAATCTTACAATTGATTGAATAACAAATCCAATAAATAGTGACATTCACGTCACATGACTTGTGTTCTCAATCATCAAACCCAATACTCACTGTCCCAGCACTTATCAGATGATAGTGAATTTCTACACTTCTGAAACTACTATTACAGTGCTGATTTTGAAACATTTATAGACACGCATTGTATCTTTTTTTACTTAATCCATGTTAGCAGTTACTTAAAAAAAGAAAAAGAATCCCACTGAAACACTTTTCACATCAGTAAGGGGTTGTTCATATCTTTTCCCGCTGAGAAGCACTTTATGGTTGGGTGTTTGAAGAGTGAGGTGCTGTTTTCGTTTTTTCTCTGAGCATACATTGTCACACCTTATTTACAATTCAATGAGGTGCCCCATGAAAGACTAACAAATCTCTCTTGCTCCCTCTCTCTCTCTCTCTCTCTCTCTGTCTCTCTCTCTCTCTCTCTCTGTCAGAGAATATGTAGTGGTGAGAGTAGATGTATGATTTGTGTTACTGTACGTATGACAGAAAAGAGTAAGTGTATTGTGGCTGAGTGCAGTAAACCTGAACAATCTGGTGTCAGGGAAAGAACATTAGAAATTCATGTCTGTTCAGGCCACAATTACTTCAATTTGCAACCCGACTTGGCTGTACTGTTGTAGTGGTGTGGTGCTAATAGTCATATAACCGGGGCTGTTTTTTGGGAGAACCGGTAGCTAGGATTTAGGGCATTCTGAGTAGCTAACCAGACATAATTATGTTTACACTTGACTTGAAAATCAGACCTTTTGGGATGTTTGTATTGCTCTGTTTTCTGCTCAACCCTCAGTGAATGTTGGCCAGTGCGCTCTTGACATCCCCCACTCACACAGCAGCAAACAACAGCACAGTAGTCTGTTACCAGCACAATGCTATTTTTAATCTTTTTTTCTCAACAAGTAGTTTAATAGGTATCGGTCTTTTGTTGTCTTTCTGCTATTCTCACTAAAGTATTTTGTGTCGCTGGGTTAGGGCTTTAAGCAGGGGTGACGTTCTACTGACATCCCCTAACACATCACAGGGAGCAACTCATCTGTGAGGGGCAGGCACTGGGTTGCACCGGTTGAATTGAAGTTCTATCTTTACCTATAGTCCGTAAAAATACTTAAATAGACACTACATTGGAATTGGAGAATATACACTACATTGGATCTAATGGACCTTAGAGATATACTTTGCAGAAATCACTTCAGTAAAAGTAATATACAAACACTTTTTACGTGTGTTTATTGTGTCTTCTTCATTTTCTTGGGAAAAAAATAAAAATGCTGGAGATGTGGGCATATTCTATACAGCTCCTGTGCTAACATCTAGGACAATAGAGACTAATTCAGTTAATTTAAGCTGGGGAGGCATTTATTTCTGTTTACTTGGGATCTTAAGTATATAAAGGTGGTATTAAGGGATCTTAAGTATATAACGGTGATATTAACAGCTTTGTACAGCACTAAATTGCTGGGGTCCTGCTTAGACTGCTCAATGAGTCGGTTAGAAGATACTAACAAGGAAGTGCTACTGTGAAAACAAACAGTTTGAAACACATCTCCCAATGTGCGTACTGTGTTCCTATTACAAACACCATGTAGCCCCGTGGGCCTCTCTTAGCCTTCAATCTCCACCTCAGTATTAGGTGACGTGCTCCCTTCATCTTCATCCTGGTATTTGGATTAATAATCATATGCTGTCCAATGCATGTGCAGAGGAGGTCTTGTAGCATTAAGTATGTGAAATAGGCCTTTGCAATTCATGATTTTGAAGTTCGATAGATGATGCCTTTACAGGTTTGCTAAGAACGCGCAGAACTCTATGTAAACCAACACAGAGTTGATTGAGCAAATTCATCCACAGGGTTCTGGTACCGTTAACTCGAAGTAAGTCACAACAGGTTCACTGAACCCCAAGTTCAGGGTTTATGCCAGGCTAGGTTAACCCTGCTTTCTGGAATACTCCTCCAATTGCTGTGCAAGCCACTTGTGATCCATTATGGATCCATTAGATCTGACCTGATCAGGTCTATATAACAACATACTCCATACAGGAAACAAGCACGGCTTAACATATGTGACACTAATTTGTAAACCATTTAACACTTTTACATAATTGACTTCATTTTCACCATTTTCATCATGTCATCCTTTTGCTCATCTATCCATACATGTTTACATTTCACTATTACTATTATTACTATTCCTTTTCACCGTGTTTACTATCACTTTCTCCTGTCTTCATGAAACAGGACGTCACACTTCATACGAAACTCATTATATTATAAAATATTCAACCCAGTTGCTACAATGGTCACCTGGATGCATTGGACAGATGGTGTATGTCACATTTCATAGGGATTTATTGGCACAGACAGACACTGTACACCTTAACTTGACCGAGAGTAAACAAATGTCCTTGGTAAGAACTTAGTATGGTATCTTAGCATGTCAGAAAATGTGGGTTTTGAGCAGGGAGATTTATATCAGTCACAATCAAATCATGTTACAGACAAACCCAAGAAGAAGACTCTTAACACAACAGTAAAAACTGCCATAAGTTATATTGAATATGCTTTGCCTTTCAGGAATACACAACAAAATGATTTTCAACACATTCATATAATTATCATACTGGCATTTAATCTGATCTGGTTAGATATCATGCTGACTGAGAGGAGAGGTGGTGGTTACAGTGGAGCTTCCCTCAACAGGAATTCTATAGCTGGAAAACCATTTACTGCTAAATATTGATACAACTGCCCTGCGGTTTTGAACATTCCCATGCAGCTTTTTTTTAGATGGTTATGGCTGATTATTCCAGATGTTCGGTCAGACATTTGCATATCTGGTTCTTATTTTTGATATTGTTACACACAATACACAATGACTGAATTCATGGATGATTGGTCAACTGTCCATGAAAGACACATGATTTTCAAATAAAAAAATAGTCAAAACAATCTCTTTATAAAAATGTTTAAGCTGTTGGCAGATTTACAATGTATATAAGATGTTTGATCAAGATAAATGTTCCCATTCTTTACTTATGCAACCCTTATTAATCTCAAAGAATGTCAAATGTTGCACATCTCTACAAATATATACTAGTCTGTTTTCTCATGAAGTTACACATATTGCAACCTGTTTCTCCTCCAGACATGTCAGACATCCAAAGCCTGCATGGCCATATTAAGTCTGCTTTTGTAGTCCATATCCAGATGTTAGTAAATATTCATGACACATGTTCCTGGTCATGGCCGTCGCTCCCGCCAGTCTGTGTCTCCCCGTCATCCATCACACTCGGTTCAGATGTCACTCTTAACCTGCTCTGCATTTTCCCCCGACCCCGCGGGTCAAGTTTAATTACGGGTTAATCGGAAAATAAATAAAGAAGTTAAAAACGCAAATCAAATCAAGATTAATGATGACCTGTGATTAGCGGTGATGCGGTGCTTAGTGTGACACGTGCTGACATTTACTCTGATGAGAAGTTATATAACACAACTTAAGGGGCTCTGATATCGTACTGATGTAAACCTGGGACTGGTAGTGAAATAGCACATTGAAAGATGCTGGGTGACTGGGTGGAGGGTTGGAAAGGTTACTTTTGAAATGTAATAGGTTTTAGATTACTAGTTACCCTGTTAAAAATGCAAGTTATGTAACTATTTTAATTACTTCATCAAAGTAAGTTATTAAATTTACTTTACTTTTATTACTTTCCATTACTATGCTAAAAATGTGAGCACATACTGCCAAATGAGATGCAAGGCAACAGAATGAATGTTATATTCTACATATAACACTATGCAACAATTTGCCACTTTTTTGATGTATGTTTTTAAAAGCTAGGGTTGGAGATTGTGTAGGGTTCGAGTCAAGTTAAAGTTACTAGACAGGTATTTGTCGGTTGCTTGGTGTGCAAAATGTATACAGTAAATATCGAATATGCTTTGTATGAACATAGGCCATTTTTTTTATAACTAAGCATGCTACTGTGTCATTTTCACATGACAACCAGTAAGAAGCAATATCAGTGAAATCTCCTACTTCTGTACAATTGTGTTTCACCTTTGTCATCTCCTACACATGTAGCCCATTAAGTTGTAATTTCACAGTGGCAGTAGAGTGAATCCATGGTGACTGTCTTCTCAAAACAGACAGAGAGAGAGAGAGAAAAAGAGAGAGAGCAACAGAGAGAACCCTGGAAAGAGGTTTGTTCGATGTGTGCAGACCCCGATTTCTCAATTCATTACTTTCTTCTTGGGAGCGGGGGGCCACCACACTGTCTTTGTTTTGTTAACCTACTTTTAATAATAGGAATAATTCATGGCTTCCCTCAGATGTGCAGCAACTTCAAAGCAGCCCGAGGATGCTGAGGTAGCAGAAACGCGGCGCTTTGAGCCCGGGCTGCTGGAGGCTGTTCGCTCTGATGGGTGATCGCCTCGCTAGGCTTGGCCTGCCCTGGTGTTGGAGGGTTGGAGACTTTAACCAACGCCTATGCCTCTTGCTTCACACACTGAACACTCCATATAATGTTTACACTGTTGTTTCTTATGGTGAATGCTTCATGTAGTGTGTTTACTCAAATCAAACCTTGGAGTAGAGACTCACTAATGTGATAGGTAAAAGGTCCTCAGTCTCGGTTTGTGAGAGGTGTTTAGGTCTTGTGTTAGCAAGAAGGATGAAGATACCACAGACAGGCCTACACCCACAGACCAGTGCTGCGCCTAGTCAGAGAACCGTGTCTCTCAATCGCCCCCATGGGCTATGATACCGCTGCCTCCTCTGACTGTGTATATGCTCTGTTGTGCATTATTGTTTTCTCTCGAGACCCACTCACCTTCCCCGCTACTCGCATCCCTCGCCCACCTCGTCCTCTCCGAGAGCAAGCGCCGCGTTGCCAGGGGATGGGTGTATGTGCGTGGGGTGTGCTGACGGCGGCTGCGGCGGCGGTGGTGGTGGTGGAGGCTTGTGGCGGGGGCACCGTGCTGGGAGAGAAAAGCCATCAAAAGCCGCTGTAATGAATATTCATCTGTGACAGTGGCCGGGGCCATGGCGCGTTATCCTGGCTCAGATGCCCCATCCCCTCCGCCGCGCCATTCCGAGGGGGAGGAGGGGACACAAAGGCCCGTGGCCAATCCCATTAGCAGACGCCGGGGCGAGTTAATGGGATTCTGCCATGAGTCTGTGCGCCGCCGACGCGTTCCTTTTTCTTGGGGGATTTCAAAACGCAGCTTTTGTGCGCCAGCTATGCCATATTTCGGGGGAATAATGCGGGCATCACCGCCTCAGCCGATACCAAACACATCCTCCGTACAGACGCGTTGTGAATCAGGCATCTGTCGAGTGCCTTAAGAATTACACCTCTCATAGGAGCGCTTAAGGATATGTAATTGTTTAAGGGGGAATGGAACAATCATTTAGAAAATTTATTTATTTCTTCTCTTTGACCTCTCCACTGTTGCCAGAGCTGGCAGTTACATGCTGAAATTGTTGACACTGTAAAATGCCCATTTAGCTCTTTCCAGGAAAAAAAAATCAGATGTATTTACAATTCAAGACAAAATCCATCTGTGATTATCCTTATGATGTTTTTATGTATTCCTAAGAGATTTCCCGTCTTAGTGTCAATATTCTGCTCATTGGAAGACTGTGGGAAAAAGGAAGTCCTGAGAAGAGAGAGGAAGTGAAGTCATCTTTTGTAGGTCAGCATGAGTCTGGCTGGGCTACACAAAGGTCACAACAGCGTGGCAGCGCACCTGGACTCTCAAGGCGAGAGAAGGAAACATTGTGTACCTCTGACCAAACCTGTCAGTCATTAGTATGTCTAAGCAAAGTCTTCATTCTAGGCACACACACTCACACGCACGCACACACACACACACACACACACACACACACACACACACACACACACACACACACACACACACACACACACACACACACACACACACTCACACGCGCGCGCATACACACACACACACACAGACACACACACACTCACGTGCACGCATACACACACACACACACACACACACACACACACACACACATCTGAACTAGTCAGCCTTTATTAGTTCCTGCTGAATCCCCATCAGACTGGCGGCCCCAGTAGGAAGAGTGGTGAGAGCGTACATCCAAAACAGGCTTATTGAGCCAGACCAGCAGAGCTCTCTCGCGTCACCTTTCATTTGTGTATTCTCTTCCATCCCCATCCCAAACCAACCCCTACAGCCTCCTGGGTCTGTGGGTGTGCATGTGTAAGTGTGTGTGTGTGAGTGTGTGTGAGTGTGTGTGTGTCTGTGTGTGTGTGTGTGTGTGTGTGTGTGTGTGTGTGTGTGTGTGTGTGTGTGTGTGTGTGTGTGTGTGTGTGTGTGTGTGTGTGTGTGTGTGTGTGTGTGTGTGTGTGTGTGTGTGTGTGTGTGTGTGTGTGTGTGAGAGAGAGAGAGAGTGTGTGTGTGTGTGTGTGTGTGTGTGTGTGTGTGTGTGTGTGCAGTCAGTGATGTTTCAGTGCCGCACTGAATTTGTTGCCATACTAACATGCCTCCAGGAAGATTTTACATGTTTCTTTCATATTGACATTTTGCAATTGCCAAACAGGTTTTTATTTAATTTTATTTAATTTTAAATTATTCTTTGCACAGGACTTGGGTTTAAACAAGTGCTTTTCAAGTTTTATCGCCTCACCACGGCTTTGAGTAATCTACTGTACCTGGTGATGGAGTGCAATGCTAACTCAGAGATGTACAAAGACACAGAACTATTAGCATGAGTGCTCTGTCAAACATTAACAGTTATATTTGAAATCCTGGCACTGTTTTTTTTTTCTTTTCAAAAAAAGAAGCACTGCGCTAAAAAAGGGAAAAGGAAGGAACTGAAAGAAGAAATTAAACCATGCCGGCGAGGTGTGCCTCTGCGACCGTTTAGGCAAACACAATTTGGAGCTTATCATGGCGAGCACTCATTCACCAATCATCCCTCCCCGCACCTCGTCTCTTACTCGCTGTCTCCCGTTCTCCAATCCGGATCATTTTCAAATGCAAATAGCTGCACTTCACAGTAATCTCCCCCAACAGAGCGGCGAATCTATTTGCATACATAAGTTGAGCGCTATTGCCATAAGTCTCAAACAGGCTATCTGCATTTTTGAGGGAGAAAAAGACAAAAAAAATGGAGAAGAAAAAAGAAACTAAATGTGCTGTGTCAAATTTAGCAGAGAAGCATAACCGGATGATTGGTTTGCTCACATAAAAAAAAAAAAAAAAAATGAATGAGTTCCTCTTATTTAGATTCTTTGAAAGTCCGGTCTCTGATGTTCCTGGTCTTTGTCATTCTCTATGGAAAGAACCACAAATAGGGAGCTACGGCACGCAGAGGCGTCTGTAATATTTTTTTGTCTGTTGGATGGGGATGCTTTGCCTTCCTATTAAACCATGAACAGTTCCTAATCTTCACCTGCATAGGGCTAATTCAATTTTCCACAACCTTGAAAGGGAACCATTTCAGGTTAGCCACCACTTCACCCTCTACTGCCTATGTAGGGCAGGTGGAAGGTAGTAACACTGAAAATGAATATTTATTTATTTCATAGGGATTTGTCTGATCAACAGACTAAAGTGGGTTTAACCTTGGGTGTGCAGGTATTTATTACCTTCAAATGTCTTCAGTCCTTACGGTGCTGAGCTCACTAACAACGCCCAAAGACAGCATCACTTTTGTGGGGCTCATTATCATATTTTTTAAACTCGGAGATAAATGCTTGAACAGCATTTTACTTGCCTTGATTCGCCCCCAAGGAATGCATTTTCTCCTGGCGAATTTAATTTATTGTTTTACATGCCAAAATGATGGATTATTCTGATTTTAGATCATAACTTGACAAGCAGAGAAAAGGTACACTTAAAGGGTTTTGCTGAACATTTTAAGCCTCTGCTGTGGGACAATAAATCTTCCTAGTGCATATTTTACACTGAATCAATGCATGATGTTCCTTGAAGGTTATCCAGTTTGTGGTGGAATTTGTTATTCAAGTACAACAGGCTCTGCGCACCAGCCTTTGTACATTCACGGCAATTATTCACAGGCCTAATTTGAAGGAGACATAATGTTCTTAATGTGATTTTCACATATAGAGTGTCTGCATTAAATGAAAAATACTTCTCTTGATTGAGCAAAGAGTTCCACGGTGACATAACAAAATCCTTTGAAAATTATTTGCATGCACTGCTTGCTAACACGTTCACATCCAGAAAGAACTGATGTAATCAATAACCTGCAGAAATAGTTTTCACTCTGGGAGGGGGGAGGGGGTGGGGGGGGGCTGCTACCAAGTACCCTGCAGTTCTTATGGAATTTGGCAGGAACAATATCCTTTTAAGCCCCCCAACCCCCTTTAAATCTTCCCTCAACTCCAGTGTCCCGATTTGCATAAGTCTCAGGTTACACGTGCAGATCCGGAGCCGGAAGTTGGCCCTCGCCGATGACCCTCTCCATGGCGGGCATGCAGAGCTGAGGGTCTTTTGGGGTTGAGCCAGAGGATTATCTCTCTCCTCAGGGTGTGTAGTACCATTGCATGGACAAATTGATGTACCCGGTTAAGCGTGCCACAGTCCCAGCGGGGGACATGATACAAAGCCAAAAATCTCTCTTTGGCAGGACTGTCTCCAAAAAAAATACTCAACAAGCTGTCTATTAGAGAACCTCAACGCCTCGGCGAGAAGGGAGAGGTTTCAATAGTTACCGACCCGTGAGGGATGGGTTTTGAAAGACCGAAAAAGACGGAAAGTGTGGAAAAGGAGAAATGGTAAAGATCCTCCAGGTTCTTGTGTCATCAGCGATTGCACCTCATTAACAAGTACAGGTCCGTAGGGTGGAAGGTGCTGAAGAAAGAAGGCAGGGTGTGGGAGAGGGAGGAGAGAGAGAGAGATTTCGCAGAGAAGAGAGAATGAACAGTCTGAGTAGAAGAAGAAAGAAATGGGGCGATAGAGAGAGAGAGAGATAGAGAGAGAAAGAGAGACTGAGAAAGAGAGAGAGATAGAGAGAGAAAGAGAGAGAGAGCGATGCCACCTTACTGTAGTATCTCTGGAGGGGAGAAGGGCCTCTCCCCTTGAATGATTGCTCTGTTATTTATCGTTGGATTGCAGATCTGATGAGATGTGCAGTAGCTGGCTCACAAATACAGCAGCCCAGTCCTGGCCTGTCCCCAAAGCTCCCTCCGCAGACTGACAGCTCCTAATGGCCGGCCGGCATGTAGTCATAGCCCGGAGCCCTCCGCAGACAGCCGCCAACAGAGCCTAGGCACACAGCCAACACAGTTCACTGAGTCAACACCGAACACACTTATCTATACGCCTCTGTAGAACGGATTCGCACATTACACATCTCAAAATATCTATCAGCTCTCTCCCATCCCATTTTGAACAGATCGGTAATCAAGGCAGCAAAAACTACACGTGAGATTATTTGTTGCAAGCAGAAGGCAGGAGGAGAGACCCTTTTCCACAGTTATTACACAATGCAATGATGAAGTGGCGAAGGAGTGATTAAGGCTTGCGGTCACTCATGTTGTTGGTGTCTCTTTCCATACTGAGAGCTGGTTCTGTAAGAAGCTGAATGTATTAGCATTCTCAATTACCAACATGACCAATCAGACATGCTTCATTTGCTGGCCGGTGGAGTAACATGTTGTCAGTTATCTCAGGCCTGTGCTTGTAATTAAGTATGCAACCAAGGAATATGTCCACCGTGACTAGCTAATGTAACTGTTATTTAATTAACTTCTAATGATGTTTCTCATGTGACTTACAGGGAAGGCTATTTGCTGCACGATGACGAGTGTTTTCAGCGTTTTTACAAGGCGTGTCATTTTTATCCCACTCCACTTTTTATCCCACTTCAAGTCGCACGTTACAGTAAAAAATAAGAAGTGAGAAAAGTTCTTTGGTTTCATCTTTGGAACTTCAGATGTCTTCCATAAGTTTGAAGAGGTAAGACAAAAAAAAACTAAAAAGAAATTTGGTGTAAGGCTGTGTGTGTTTTGATCAAGGTGCGATCAAATACATAGAAAGGTCTGTCTGTAAATAATACATTAGTGCCCATACAAAGACAGTGCCACAGGCAGTGTGCAGCGCGGGAGCGCTGGGGGATTTCAGCGTGTCCTCGGGTTATACTCGTCTTTTTCTGCTGAGTCGACAGGGCGATAGCAAGGAGTTCAGTGGCGGTTCGCTTCGCAGCAGCTAAACGACTGTACTTTTCAAGGGCGACAGAACACAATCAAACCCGCCAAACTTCCCGAAGCTCTCTTCAGTCACTCACCGTCTCACTGAACTTCACAACCAGTGTGGACCTTCTGAGGTAGAGAATATGCAAGATTACTCACATTTTGTGGTATTACAGTAAGTAACATTAACATTAAAATTAAATGTAGTAGAAATATCTAGATGTTTTATGCCAAGTCTCAGTAGTTTCCATGTTTTGTGCTAAGGATTTTGCAGTCTGCCGTGATGGTTAAGCCTGACTGTAAACAAAGCCCTCAGTGGAGGCCCATGGAGAGAGAAAGCTGAGAAGCAGCATCAATCAATTAGCAATTAGCCTAGTGCTAATTAGCCATCCCTTGTCTCCACTTTGGGGTCGTTACAACAGCATTGATTAGCCTAAAAAAGGACTTTGCGGATAATATAGTTTAATACTATAGCATTTTGAGCGCCGATTGCCAAGACAATGAAGGACAGGATTTTCTTTTTCCCTCGTAATTGCTTAATTGTCTGATAGATAGGTTATAGTTTTACTTAATGAGAAGCACGTGGGAGCATTTTCTCCAGCTGGATCTTTCCTTACATTCTAACACCAAATATGCTGCTTATTCCCCCTTTCTTTTCAGTCAGTTCTTAATATTTGTTAGTTAGTTGCACTGAATTTGACTGTGTACCATGTCAAGCACTATGACAAGCAAAGGGTTCTTGTGCTAGGCCAAATGTATTTAAGACACATCTGATAAAATATCATTTTATGAATATGATTGGATCATAATCATTAATGATATCATGAAATGATTAAACATTAATGGTGGAATTGATAAATGATTGACCCTACAGAGGAAGAACAATAAGGAGTGTGTCTTTATTTTATAAACAGAGAAATAAAAGTAAAAGTAATAATAAAATAAATCTATGAATATGATCAATATAATTACTCGTACACACATTCAACACTGTCCTCCAATTGCAACAGCATCAGGTCCAAGGTTACATTAACCAGCACTGGCTTTAGACATAGGACAGACATTACAAAGCCTTATACTCAATCACCAAATTTGCATACATTTTTACACTCTGCCTCGTAAAAGTTCATTCGCATTTCATCATTGTGCTGCTACCACACTCCCACACACTATGCTGATACTCCCACCCTCACCAAACATGTGTCCTACAGGGCAAAAAGACATGCTTTGCCAAATAATAATAACTCTTGCTTAAGCGCCAGTTACAGAGTAAGAGTTAGAGAGTAAAATGCACAAAAAGGGGTTCTATATAGAGTAGGCCTATCAGGAACAACAGAGCCCCGAAGGACTTCTTTATGACTTAAGCATCCTTAAGCACAGCCCTGTCTTCCTCTCAAACTGTTTTAATACCATTTTAATCTCAATGGGCACCTTAACCTTTGGATTTGGACTGGATTTTTAAACTATACCCCAGCAATTGCTGTCAAAATCTACAACCATTCAATTCATTTAAATATACAAACAGAGGTAGATAGCTAGATAGATAGATAGATGGATAGATAGATACTGCTGATCCCAAAGGAAATGTACACTAGTGGTAAAATAGAGGTACACTGAAAACACTGACGGGTAAGTTTGGGCTGTTTTAAATGTGGGCCACAAGGTAAAACCATTTGACAGGTAACATCTGTCAGCAGGGCGAAGTTGCACCTCCCACCTCACCTCTGGACTCCACCCTGTGCCCCCCCTCCCCTGCCACTCGCTGTCTCCCGCCTCACCTACGGACTCCACCCTGTGCCCCCCTCCTCTGCCATTGCTGTCCTTCCCCCATGTTTCACTCAGTCAGCACCGCCAACATGCTGACTGCAACAAAAAAAAACTCAACTCTGCGGCCTATTAACATTACAGTCGCATATCATTTAGTGTTGGGAATGAAGGCCACTGGAAGAGGTCTCGCCAGTAAGAGTCATTCTTTTAGCCTTGACAAGGGCCACGTCTCTGCATGCAAAGGTTGTACTAATATAATAGCTCCCTAAGTGGTCCAAATGTATATTTTCAATAAAAATAAGGTCGCTTAACTAGAAATAATATACTACAGTGCATCCAGAATCACAATATTTGATCTTGTGCGTTCATCTTGACTAAATGGCCATTTTGACTATTGAGACAGGATGGTAAGGAAGCTATATATTCAGCACTGTAAAAGCAGCTTGATTACCTTTTGAAACACGACACACTATTATTCTACCTCTATGTGAGCTTCGCTCTTGTGTTGTATAGGGCCGCTGAAAGAAAAAAGAAAAAAAAACAGGCTTGCCTTGCATCCTGACGTGTAACCCAGTGGCACAATTGCTTTTGAGTAAAAACGCGAGTGGCATTCTCTCTGTTTTAATTGAAATGCAAACTACAACAGCCAGCCGGCCCCATAGAAAAACGGCAGCGCCCCTCTGCCGGACTGATAAAGGCTGAAGCTATTTCTCTGGCTATCAGCTTGGTCATGTGTGTAATTGCCTTTTTGCTAAAAATGCACCAATGTACACTAAGCATAAAAAAGAGTGGCAGCTCAATACAATACTGTCCATAGAAGCCAGGTATAATCTGCCTTTGCACAAAGGGATCAGGGGCGACGCCGGGGTGTGCGGTCAAATAGGAGATCAAGGCAAATACACCTTCAGAGGGGAATAAAAAAGGAGTGGGGAGGTTTTTTTTTTTTTTTTTTAAAGTGAGTTCCGGTGGAGGCTGAGAATGTGAGAATGGATAAGCGAATGAGAATTTAAATTAGCTCCCGGAGCTCCACCAGGGTTAGTGCTGTGGCTGAGGTGCACAGATGCTCTGCTGGTATTGATTGGCTCGAAGGTCACAGCGAACGTAAACTTCCCCCCCCCCCCCCCCCCCCCCCCCTTCAGAGATTCGGCTCTGTCAACTTGACCGTGAGCCAACGCCAGCTACCACATGACCTCCGAACCTTGACCTTTGGTGAGGGCCTGCCCAGTGCTAGAGGTGACCTCCGTCACCTTGGGCTCTGACTAATGTTGGGTTTAACCTCTTGCGGTGACCTTTTAACCCTCTCTTGTGCATTTCAGGTGAAATTCAGATAGCAGATGGGACGGTTAGCAGGTCGGCTCAGAACACGGGCAGGAGCGACATCCACCAAACCCCCCCCCACCGAACGTGAGACGTGCTCCTCCTCCCCATCCCTCTTCCATCTTACACCTCCCCCCTAGCTGTGTGGACTGCTTCGAAATGTGGGTTAAAGTGAGTCAATAATGTTTCACAAGGCCAAGATCTCTCCCCAGTGACGCGGTCTGTCTGAAGAGGCCTGACATTTATTCAGAGAGGAGCTGAGAGAGGGAGAGAAAGGGAGGTAGAGAGGAGGAGGAGGAGGAGGAGGAGAAAGATGGGGGAGGGAGGAGCAGAGGAGATGCAGAGTGAGGGAGTTCAGGGCAAACGAGATGTGGACTGCTGACTGCTGAGCTATATCGATTCCTCCAGCAGGGAACTCACACACGCATACGCACACGCACATCACACACACACACACACATACACACACACACACACACACACACACACACACACACACACACACACACACACACACAC
The DNA here is from genome assembly GCF_963457725.1 of Sprattus sprattus. Classification (NCBI taxonomy): domain Eukaryota; kingdom Metazoa; phylum Chordata; class Actinopteri; order Clupeiformes; family Clupeidae; genus Sprattus; species Sprattus sprattus. The sequence goes on from NC_137924.1 coordinate 24,579,779, forward strand.
ACACACACACACACACACACACACACAAACACATACACACACACATACACACAAACACACAAAAACACACACACACTCACACACATGCACGCACATCACACATGCGGACAAGCACATCACACAGACACTGACACACACACGCTCACACACACACACACACACACAGAAGACTATAGACACAAAAATTCAAAGGTGAGTAGTTATAAAACCAACATATGAACATGCATTCTCATATCCGCACCTGCTGGAAAATGATATCAAATGAAAATACAACTAAGCGCACACTTTCCCTGCTGTTACATTGATTGTCTCAGTCAGCCATCAAATAATTTTGCAATCTAAACCATCTTGCTGATCAGACAGATTCTATAATTTGATGTACAGAGACAAGTAAGATTGAATTATTTGAGCTTGAGTTTAGGATTCTCTGAATAGTACCTCCAAACTTCTCAAACACAAGAGAAGTATAGCATAATGAGATCGATTTTTTTTTTTGTCGAATGTTAAATTCACGTTATACAGTGTAGTCTGTACATATTCATATATGCTTATCTCAGTGATTTGCATTGCATTTCAAAATCCATAACATACATTTTTCAGAGGACATATTTCCCACAATTTTGTACACTTTAGCCCTGCATCACCATAAAAATACCAGCTTAAACGTCTCGTGGCGAGACACAACCAGTCACCAGGGGGTTGAATCTCGAGAGCTTTGAGACGCTTCTCGGCAGTGAGTCACTTTGGCAGTGCCTGGCTGGCAGGGTTCGCCATCCTCCGTGTTGCGTTGGGTGACCATGGGGAGGATGGCGTGTCGGCCGGGCAGGGGAGCCGAATGCATTAGCGTCGAGGTCCGCGGAGAAGCAGCGAAATAGCAGCAGAATATTTATAGAGATTTGATTCAGATCTCTCAGAGGATGAACGCATACATTCTGAAGACAGAGCCTCGGGCAATACAAAACAGAAGGTCAGACTCATAGATTTACTGCTTACATAAAAACACAACAAACCAGAAAGAGCGAGTGAGAGAGAGAGACAGAGAGAGAGATGGAGGGAGGAAGGAGGGGCAGAGAGGATCCTCTTCCAGTCTTCACAGTTTACCTTGAGGCAAAGTTGGGCCTTGGAGAAATATAGATTTATTTTTTTCTCTTTCTTTTTATTCTTGTTTTGGATAGATACCCTTCCTGTTTCCTCCCCTTCTTGTCAGATCAAAAATGGGGTGTTGTATTCAATCTGACAGGTACTGGTACCCACATCAAACTCAATTTGCTACCGTAGTTTTGATATCTTTCATCTGGAGATGAAACACTTCTGAATTCTATTTCCATACACAGGCAACAGGTTTTCGATTGTTTAGTGTGCGTGCTTTTACCAGATGTTTGAGTAAACATCCCATCTCTGTCTCTTTCATTCATGTATGTCTCTTGCCCACCTTGTTAAAAATAATCCCTTACAATACCATTAACGTTATTACATTTGGGAGCATTCTGAACGTTTCATTATTAGTTTATCTTAAAAGTCTGTCCAATTCAAACCTTTATTCATCCACTTGCTCTTTGTTCATTGTCCTCAGTTAGGCCCCACTCATGTCCAGACATGATCAATAGGTCATCAGACAGTAGGGTCAAAGTGCAGGGGTCAATGCTAGTCTGATCAGGTATGGCTGATCAGTGTGTAAGGGTTTGGGGATTTGGGAGGCATGGGGGATGGGGGGGGGTAGACAGGATAATAGATAGTGCTGATTCAGGACCCTGAAGAGAGGTGGGTAGGCCTCCCCCACTATCGATAGCATTCCCTTTAAACAGATTATTTATTCTGAACCACAGGGCAGGGATGTGAGCTATTGATCCAGGCACTGGCTCACTGGAAGGCTTTGAACGAGGGCCACCTGAGCCAGTGGGGAGTGGGCCAAACCAGAGAGAGAAAACAGCTTTTTTTCTAAAGCATTTAAAACCAACGGTCATGATAATAAAATGGGGAATCTTGACCCAAAATCATTACGTTTTTTGCTCTGTGAGTAACTACAAATGTACTCTGTTTTATTGTTAGTTATTGACAGTGATCTTTGTGCCGGATTCGATAACATGGACTTGTTCAATGTACTGTGTGCCAAGAGAGCTAACAGAGGTGAGGAAATCAGAAGCCTTTGTCAAGAACCAGAAACAGTTTCACAGGTAGTTTCCGGTGCGCAGACGCCATCAAAGTGTTTAGAGTGCGAGTGCGCCGCCCTCTCCTATCTCCGCTGGTGTTACCCAGTGTTGTGATTACATTTATTAATCTCATGCCGATAGAACAAAGGCCTGCATGTTCAAACAGCAATTACTCCCTCGTCTTTGGAGATACTGTCCGGGCATAATTGGATTTAAATGAACTCAAATCTCCCTTTGTTATGGCAAATAACACGCAACGCTTTTTAATTAAGATCGCTTGGGCTCAAGTAATGATACCGCGCCACGTGGAGAGCCGCCGCCGCTTTCATCTGGCGGTCTTCAAACGGCGATGAGAGGGGCTGAGGCGCCGCGCGGCACGGCCCGTACAGCCCACTGTCTGGCCCAGCGGGGGAGGGAGCGCCTTAATTAAGATCGGACCTTATCTGCCGCATCTGTGGTCCGTGGCTCTGAAGATGAGATATGTGCTAACGGGTCTAAAGCAGCATAGCGACCGTTGGGGTTTGCTCCGTAGCGGAGTGGTAGCAAGTGTTCAGGCTGCTGGGGGGCATGCTGGACTCTCTTCTTACCTGAGGTGGGCGGTTGGGGGTGGTGTAGGTGAAGGATAGGCGTGAGCTGAGGGCAGGTATGAAGGATTTGGACATTGGTATTTGCCATGCCCTACATCTGTAAGACTTTTTGCATATTGCAATTCTTTAATCAGGTAAAACTTTGCACTATGGTTTCATTGTTCATCCTTGCTTTAGGATGTCTATATGAATTTGTTTAGCATTGGTTTTGGTTCATTTTCTGATATTAGAATCTTGGCAGCTACTCTGTCTGGTGTAGCCATTGTTAATACCGTTAATGCAAACTTATTAGGAGTTAATTACCATTTATATCTTTTGTAAGTCATTGCTAAATAATAAAGGAAATGTATTGGACTGTTTATCAATCCTTGGCAAAATAAACTTTTTCTCAGCCACATCCTCAAGACCTTGAGAGGGCATATTGAACTATTTGCTCCACTTTGAAAACTTTTTTGTAGGTCATGAGCTCTTGTATCGTCTTAAATTTCACCTAGAGTTGAGAGAGGACTTGACATCAGTGGCTCTTTGTCTCTGAGGCAAATGATAGTGCATGAAAATGACACGCTTGTTGAGAACGAACTGATTAAAAACTGATTGCAGTCGCTCAGTCAATCAAATGCCCGCTCAAATTCTCTCAGGATCTTAATGCATATGTTCATTCTTATCTGTGCCTGATTTTGCCCCTCTTTATTCCAAGCTCTCTGACTCAACAAAACAAAATGACACGCTTATCAGGGAGCTCGAATCACGCAACTGCAAGTGCACTATGCTGCAGACATGCATAATCTCCAAGCAGGGGATGCTCCCAAGCAACATGCTTCTTCACAGAGGCCAACGGTGTTAATCAGTAACAATGATCACAGCTTAAACGCTCATATCCCTCACCATCACCTCTAAACGCCTGCCACCAAGATGGGGAGAAGCAGCCATCTCATTGCAGTCAAAGAGAGAGACAAAAAACGAGAGTCATCTGAACGTATGCACAATATTTCAGAAGCACAATTATGCAACGAGCCAGAGAGAGGAAGAGAAGAGGATAGGGTGGGTGTGGGGGAGGGATGGGGTGGTGGTGGTGGAGACAGGAAGATATCTGCTGGGGAAATTACCCCAGCTGACATAAGAGTGGAGCTATACGTATAATACTGTGTCTGTAATTCCCCTAAATGACTCACTATACCGTAATTGAATTTCTGTGATTAATACATTGTGATTAGTAGGCTGCCATTGATGGCTTTATTCACATGGGTTCTCATATGAGGCGTCCAGGTTCATTTTAATGTAATTTTAGAGGGGATCAGAGGCAAAACCACATTAACACACACGCACAAATACATACACGCACACACACATACACACACACACACACACACACACACACACACACATACCCACACACACACACACACACACACACACACACACACACACACACACACACACACACACACACACACACACACACACACATTCAGTACATGCGCACAGGCATACATCCACTGACAATATCAATGTGACAAAGGACTTATTCTAAGGAGAGGCGATTACATGACAAATGCTCAAAGGGATCAGATAACAAATAAGCCTTAATTAGATTAATAGACTCACGCTTGAACATGGCATCTTCTAATGCATGATACATCATGGAACACAATTTCTCCTGATTCAAGCATACTTTCTCACACCACACTAGGCAAACAGTAGCAGCTTCTCAAGCAAAGCAAGGACAATGGATGAACTGGTAAAATGTTGAGAAGAGGAAGATCGGCTAGACAGAATTGTGGGCTATGGTCACTAACTGCATTAAATGTATTGTTGGAGCCACTTATGATGTTCTACCAACTCCTTCAGAACCTCAATCAGTGGGTGGGTGAAGACGGAAGCTGCAGGTTGGCTCATTTCAACATGTTCTGTCTGGTTGTAAAACTAGCTTGACCCAGGAGACATGTCAGGTTTTAAAATCATTGATATGTTTGTTAGAGAATAAATTAGTTGAGGTTAACTTTGTCAGTTAATGACAGAGACAATACACCAGGCATAAAGAGTACTGGCAAATGGGGCGAAGCGCAGAATTGGAAATTGCTGGCTGTTGTTGAAAGGCAACTTTGTGTTCCACAGTGTGTTTGTTGTGACTGGTATGAGACCAGACAGTGTGTTATATTCTGAGTGCAAGCGCATTGTTTACTTTACTGAGATACGATTCCCTTTGAAGATGCGATTGGGGAAGCCTTTGAAAGGAAGAAGCTTAAGTATGCAGAACTAGTAACGGAAGCGGAGAAAAAAGGATGGTGTTAGAGGTTTTGGACCACAACACTTCGGATTTGGGGTGTTTCGAGGTTGGTCACTCAAAGGAGCTTGTAAGGAGTTGTCTCAGGCTAAAAGAGTGAGCCAGTTGTTATGTGCTTACAGACTACTTGGGGATATGTGAATTATGTACCTTTATGACATGACCTGAATTACATTTAGAGGCTTGTTGTCGCGAGATGCCATAGTATAATGAGATTGATGTTTAGATAATTAGGCAGTGAGTCATTAAGACACCTAGATATGAATGTGGAATCGTTTCAATGTGTATCTTGAGGTGTATCTGGTATTGACATGTGTCCTCCTATCCCATGGTGAGTTTGGAGAGGGACGGGTCGGGGATGCCTAATTCAGCCAAACACTGATGAAGGAAGAAACCCACTTGACAACCCCAGTGGAATGCTCAAAAAGGCATCTTTGTTTTTGTGGTTGGTTGTTGTTGATAAGTATTAATAAGTATCGGAATGATGGTTGTAGTACACCCTGTTGTGTTAGAATACTTAGGCTAGGTTGTTGGGTATAAGTACTTGCATGTGACAGAGAGAGGTTTGGCCGCTGTGGGAAATCCCCAGCCAATAACACAAGGAATTTAACATCTTTTTCTGTGTATAACTAAAGTGTGGTCAGAAGTGTGGCCACAAATGCTGATGCCGACACAAACAAGGGGCATCCATTGGACATGTCTAATGTCTGCATGATGGTCTGCTGATTTGATAGTGTCCACTCTGCATTCCTACGTCCGGGTCTTTTTCCCCCACATGTTCAAACCAGCATCAAGGAGTAGATGATTGATAGATTTATTTGTTCGGTATAGCTGTGTCCAACACCAGGCCTAAAGCGAGCTTTCATCAATCAGACCATGAAACTGTACCTCTTCTATCCCATGCACATTTATAGTGTGTTCTGGCCCTCTGCTGCTGTCATGGCGCATTCAGCCCTGGCTAAACCAGAACAAGCCCACACTTCAGCTCCAACTGGCCCAGGACCTGCGACTGCAATACGATTACTCTTCAGAGTTATCTCCAACAGAGGCCATGGATTTGGGTTGACATGTCCACCTCTCTAGCTGGTCCTCTCATCATGGCCCCCTGGCCCAAACTTATTGAATACTCTGCAGTGGGGACTCCAGTGTCTGTGTGCCATCTTGCACAGAGCCTATTTAATTACTCCATGGTTAAATGTCTTTCCATTTATTCCGAGCATTTGAATTACACAAGCCTTTGCACTCATTCCCACCCCTAACCTCCACTTCTCTCTCCCTCTCTCTCTCTCTATCTCTCTCTCTCTCCCTCTCCCTTTCTCGCTCTCTCTCTCTCTCTCTCTCTCTCTCTCTCTATCCCTCTCCCTCTCTCTGTCTTTGACTCCCTCCTCTACCCACCAGTTGTAGAGCACAAACTAATTCTCCTTAAAGTGCTGCAGCTGCCTGTGTATTTTCCGCTCTCTTACTCCCACAAATTGGACTTGGGAGGCTGCAGGAGAACAGAGGGTGATTCTCCATTATACAGCCCACTCCTCCAAACACACCAACCCCAGCGCCACCCAAAGCAAATATGAACATCTCTCATTCCCGCAAACCACCAGCAATAACAACTACAGGGCTGACTGCAAACTCCAGTCTCTCTATTATTGAATGGTATATCTTCCCCAATGTGTTTCTGTTTTTTTGAAAGGTGTCATTTAAATATGGGAAGCTGTAAGGTATGGAGAATCACAGCACTGCAGCAGATGGTAGCGCTGCTCTGGATGTTGAAGACGTGTGCAGCGAACCCAAGCTGTAGGATTTTATACTCATGCAGGCTGTGGTTAAGACTGGCAGTGTGGATGACACACACATACACACAGACACACACACTCTGTTATGTGTGTAATTGATGGGGGCAGCAGATGGGCAAGATGGGAGGGTAGAGGGGGCGACTCGGAGGAGGAGGGTTTCTGAACTCTGCCTCCATGTTTGCTAACACACACGCCTGACACAATCGGAGGGGCTGAGGGAAACATTTATCCCGATTTATTAGCCCTGTGTGTGTGTCTGTGTGTGTTAGTGTGTGTGTATGCCCGCGCACATGTAGATACAAGGCCCCCAGACAGTCATGTCACCTGTAAACCAGACCATATAAATTTGACTGCCACAGTTACAAGGGTTGCATAGACTACCGACCAGAGGATGGTAAAACACGAACATTCATAGTTCTGTAATTGTATCCCTCTATGCTTGGGAGGGCATTTTATTATGCCCCCGTGCCAGTTAAGTACATTCTAATCCTGGATCTCAGCCCCA
>NC_137924.1:24597094-24699594 GCF_963457725.1 Sprattus sprattus
AGACTATCTTCCAGATGAGACTATCTTCCAGATGAGACTACATACCAGATGAGACTTCATACCAGATGAGACTACATACCAGATGAGACTTCATACCAGATGAGACTACATACCAGCGGGACTGTCCACCAGCGGGACTGTCCACCAGCGAGACCACCTACTACAGGGGCACATGTGCAGAGTGATCATTTGATCCATTCTTTATTACAAAAATGTTTGAAAATGAACACACATCAGCCTATGTGGTGGAGGTATTGGGTTCAATGGGACTGAAGGTCTGCAAACAAACACAATAAATGTTTGAAGCTGGACAGCCAGAGCTCTAAAAGACAGAATATCAGAAATGTGGCAGTGTGCAAATCAAGTTAAAAGAGAATTCAGAAAGTTTCTCTTCCTGGGCTTGGGTCGAGCTCATAACTTTGCAGTGTCTAGATCTGTTGACCAGAGCAATCTCTCCTTTCCATCGCTGTCTCCCTTTTCCTCTTTCCCTTCTCCCTCACAGCCTCCCCTCATCTCTCCCACTTACCTGGGGGAACCTGAAACGCAACCCCCAGCCCCACATTGGGGGGCGATTGTGTATTTATTGCCCATTGTGTCCATGGGGCACGTCTGCCCTTGACTCACAGACAGGGGCAGTTAAGGGAGGGATTGCATGTCCTTACCTGCCAAAGTAAAAGGAGCAGGTCTGATCAGGGGGAGGAGAAGAACAACTAAAAAAAAAAGGTAAGAAAAAAAAAGAAAACAGAAACGGCAGACTTGGTGTGGTTAACAGTGTCCTTTATTTCCCAGAGTTCCCTGGGGGGTTTCATGTGGAGTGTAGACAGTGAGAGGGGTCCTGATGAGGCCGAGATTGAGCTGCCGTGCACACTGGTGCCTGTGTCTGACCACCGCACCGCTGAGTCATGCTATGCTGCCATGGCACACAGGCAGCCTACATCACTGTACCTGTCTACATGGACATGTATGGCTTACTGTGCTCTAAAACAGCCTACCCACTAGGGCTATCACCATCTGACTGTATAAGGGGCCATGTGACTGGGACCAAAATTAAACTAGTTGGTTGTCCACACATGACCCTCTGGAGGGTGATCATGGCAGTGTATATATCATTTTATTCTGGACACAGTAGATCTTATGGAAATCTTAATTGTTTTACTATATATGTTAACATGACCTAATTTTTTACCTGAATAGAATATATGTACGATGGGAAAAATTAAACAGGACAACAAATCAGAACTACAACAGAGGAGGACTAAAGGTCAAAGTTCATAGCATGCACTGTTAAAACGAAGTGATAGAGAAAGTTAATTGGTGCAGAACATCTTAAAACAGAGTTATCAACTTAATTGTTTTAACAAGGCCTTCACATTGACCTTGTTCACTTAGCACTTTTGTGTGTTTTAATTAAAGGAAAACAATCAATTCACCAGGAAACAAGGTCTTAATTAGAGAAAAGAACAGAAGGAAGAAGGGGAAACCTTTTAATTGTACTTCAATGTCAGAGAAGTCTTGTAAGTCTTTAATTTGGTGGTAGGGGCCACTTTCATGTTAAGTTGTAGGCATGGAGATGTGCTTACATTTCTGACCTATCAAAACCTAACGCTATTATAGAATTGATACATACACTTTTATAGAATTCAACATTCATAAATACAAAAAATACAAATTGTACAAATAATACACATTTATGATAGATAGTTTCAAGTCATTTGGTGCACCTACAGCTTGTAGTTGTTTTTTTTCTGAGATTTTCTTACTCTTGTGACCCGACATGGTCACATCGTAAAGTTATCCCGTCATTCACATAAAATGTCTGTCAACGGTGTCAGTGGCATGAGCCCCTTTGTTTGATATGGTGCTTCCTTGTCCAAATCAGCCAGTGCTTGACAGGATGCACATGTCCTGGGTCATCATCGGACATAAACTATCTGGCCTGACTCTACAACATACTGAAGTAATAGTAATAGACCTCTCAGGATTTATAGGTCACCAACATTCTAGGTTTTATTTTCAGCCATCATTTATGTCTTCAAGGAAACTGAAACCTCTATTAATGCCAAGTATACAGTATTTATGAGTACATTTTTCCAACATTACTGATTTTTTTTTCTTGAATGTAAATACCTGAATCTAGAAGCATTTGTTTTACCTGTAACAGTCTGCCTCTGGGATATATTATTTTTCCTCCTCTAATTTAGAGTGTTGATGTTTGAAGAGAGGTTGAAATCTATAATGGGACGGAAATAAACAGACAGCGTGTCAGGAAAAAAATATCACCTATCTGAACACGTCAGTGGGCTTTGAAGTGTTGGACTTCTCAACTCAGCTGTAAAAGGCAGAACATTCTCTTTGACAGCTGATGAAGAGTTGACTGCTAATTGTCACGTCCCTTTTTCATTCTTTGAAGTGTTAAAACAGGAGATATCCTGTGAAATATTTGCTTTATTGAACCGGGTTGAGTCGTTTTATTTTAATAACTCCCAATGGTTACCTTGAAGATAGAATACTCCTCGTTTTTACTGGGTTGAGCATCCGCCGAGCAAAATCTTGAATTCCTGAGGTATTATTTTTCACGTTAGAGAGAGAGGAACACTTTTAAAATAGTCCCTGTGTCTTGGTACACAGGGGAGAATATGCTCCATGTCTCTGAGTGGTGAAGCGCTGGTGTTTGATGTGGTGTGGATTTCATCCCTGGAAATTCTAAGAAGCGGCATGCAACGGCTGACATCTCAAAGCTGGTTTCTTTATATTTCCAAAAGCCTGTCTTTGTGTACCACTTCCACAATAGCAGAGTGGAGGAGAGGCAGAATAGAGGAGAGAATGTCTGACAGCTTGCATTCTCTGGTTATGAGGATGATCTTGCAATGCTGGAAATCGAAAATATCATTCTAAACTAAATTAAATATGAAATGACATGGCTGTTTTTGAGTGCCACAGACTGAATCAAGTACACCAGTAGCATTCATGGGAATTGCTCTATGATCATTACCAAGTAACATCTACAAAGCTGCAAAACTTCCGCTTCAGGAAGCACTGAGCTCCCCCTGTTTGAGGTGGATTTGGCAGTTTCATAAAGTAACATCACACAGCGACCCTCCGTAGGCCTTCCAGGCGGACCATCCAATCAGCTACTGGTCTAAAGGTAAGAACGGTCCTTTTTAAACTCTTCCATTTGGATCTGTGTTATGATTAATGCTGACTGGGATCCTGGCAAATAATAACATGGCAGGTCCTTCTCCATAAAGCAATCATCATTTCAAAATCACTGTAATTCTACATGTACTGCAATTGTTGTAGTGATTGTGTGGTTACACTGACACGCCGCAAATAGTTCCTTTTTTTAATGTGTGCAATTAACGTTCCTCGTTTTTAGAGATTATTTGGATTTTGGTGGATGGCAGCTCAGATTGGAGGTATTCCATAATACCACCCAGGATGACAAAATAAATGGTGACGTTTGACTGGTGAGGGAATGGTGTAGGGAGGCGAGGAGGGTTCCCCAGCTTGGTTTTTGATTGACACGCCTGACATATGGAATAGTTCTGGCGTTCTCTGGGGAGTGTCTGACGGGAGGGAGGGAAGGAGGGAGGGAGAGAGGGAGGATGGGGTGTGCACCTCTCCGCCTGTCTGAGAAAACGGGAGGAGTACGAGCCTTTCACACAGCCTGGTTTCCTGATCAAAGGCATCCGAGAGCTCTCACTCTCGCGTTCTCCTTTCTAATGTCTATCTCGCTTTTCAATCGCCACCTCCCCGTTCCTCCACACTATCTCTCCCTCTCTCTCTTTCTGCCTCTCTCTCTCTCGCTCCTTCTAAATTTAGCACCCTGGGCAATTAGTGGTGAGGTACTCAGAGCAGCCTGTGTTGCAGATGACAGACAGACATAAAAAGTGTGAGCTACTGTACACACACTATGTGTGTGTGTGTGTGTGTGTGTGTGTGTGTGTGTGTGTGTGTGTGTGTGTGTGTGTGTGTGTGTGTGTGTGTGTCTGTGTGTTTGTGTGTCAGTATTTCTGAGTGTGCAAGTCTTTTTTTTTATACATTTCTGTGTCAGGACAGTAGACTCTAAAGTAGCTGCACGTTATGAGGTGTCACAACTGACTGAGTGACATTTGATTGGCCAGTCCTATATTGGCTAGTCTATAATTCATCAGAATATTTTTAACTCTTATTTAGCGTATTGATTCAAGTCTTCCAGTGTTTACCTGTCATTTTCTCCCTAATTAAGTAGCCTCTTTTGAAGCTCCCTGTGGACGATTCCCCCCTCCCCCAACGCGCGCACACACACACACACACACACACACACACACACACACACACACACACACACACACACACACACACACACACACACATATACACACACACACGCGCACACACACACACACATACATACTCACTCTCTACACAGCAGAGCAGAAGGACACCTCTAGATAGCTCGCAGTTCCTTTGGGGACTTTTACAATGGCTGACAGTTGGATTGTCGAGCGAAAGAATGGGTTGTTTTGAGAGGAGTAATTGTTTAATGAGAGCGTGATTATGACTGCCTCAGACACGCGGGGCCAAGGACATTCTCTGGGATAATAGGATAATATGCAGCGAAGGGAAGGTACAGTGATATGAGTAGGTGCAATGGCAGCAGAGGAACTTCATTCCCCAGAGACCTGGTGCCTTGTCTACAGCTATTAGCCACTAACTCGCCGTTCCCAGGCCTTGTTTTTCCAGGAGTTTTAAAACTTGAAATTGGCAATGTGTGTTTGGACGTCACGCCTTGTGTGGTTATTTGTGATGTCAGGTCTATTCCCCCTTCACTTCCTTAAGCCTTTGAAATTATTTTCTCCATTGTTCTGCTATTATGTCCCAATGGACGTTTATTCCCCTTGTCACTGGTGTATGACTGAATTGGGTTTTTATTTGTTTTAGACCATCAAGTGTTGAGCAAAACTGGAGAAAATCTTCTTGATCTAATGATTGCTAAAGCAGCTGAGCTAACACTGGGACAGGCACATCAGGTATTTGCTGAACGTTAAAGAAATTCCTACAAAATAAGATGATATCAACCCTTGATTCACTATTTATATGACCAGGAACTATGCGAAGAAACCGGCTGAAAGCAGGTTTTATTTGAATGTCTTATTAGACTGGTCACCGTATAACTGAATTGCAGAAATCTTCAGTCAGCAATCAATCAGGTTAGGTATAATAACACAATTATAAATGGCTTATAAATTATAAATTGTGGTCAAGATGTGTTGTAGAATATGAGGTTCATTCTGAAGTGGGTTTTTAAGAAAGCATGGTCTGGAAAGCATGTTTCTACTCAGGCATCTGAATATCTTCAGTAAATCTCTTTAAGTAACTGAAAAAATGCACTGACCAAGTGGTTGATTCTGAGCGTTGCTATGTAAGTAGCAAATGTGAAGCTGATAAAATCCAAAATCAAAACTTTAAACTCGTAACAAAATGTAGTGGATGTTACAACCTCAGGAATAAATTGTCTTTTGAAACGTCAACCCAGCAAGAAAAACTAAAACAAGCAATGGAAAACAATGTCACTTAATACTTTACAGAGAGAAGCACCATTGTGATATAATTGCAAAAAGAAGTCCATCCACTCAATGCTTTTTTTAAACAGCCAAGGCATTTCCAGCGCTGTTTACTTACCAAATTCCTGACACATCCAACAACATTCAAAAGTTTGTAGAAGCTTGCTAAATAAACTGAAAATAACCAAACCACTGGGTAATCAGATTGATTGCTATGCCCTCCAGTCCTGGTCTTTCATAGGAGATTTACTAAAATAACTTAGACAACCAAGAACGTGGTGTTTCACAAGTTTCACCAATGCAGTCATTTGGGGGGGGGGTCATCACTAATTACACTGCAATATTTATCAAAGCCAGAATCAGAATCAGAAGTGCCAGGAACAAAACCTGTTATTTGACAAGAAACAAAAAAATGGAGACCGGAGAGGCTGGCATGCCATGGGCCTCAGCATTATCCAACATATGGTCATGATAATTAATCCCAGCCTCACGACAGAAAACAAATAAACACTCACTAAACAAACCCCCAGCCCAACACTGGAGCTCAAGGGCAAAGGCAGTCTGGGGAATGAGGTGGGGGTTGGGGGGTGGAGGAGGAGGGGGGGGTGGGGTCTCCAAAAACGCCTCTCCACAGAAAAACAAAAGCAACATGGAGATCTTATCCGCCCACTCTGGAAGCCACCTCAGAGAGCCAGCACGCGGCGGAGACGTCAGAAGCGCTCGCGATGTTCCAGGGCGACTCCTGAAGGAACACGAAACATTCCAACATTCTGCACTCTGCCAAACAAACAAGAGGAACCGAGCAGCGAGGTGAACTCAGCATTTCTCTGCTCAAACGAATAAAAATCATTTTCAGATAGACGTCTTTGCGGTCCCCATTTTGGGGCATTTGACAGATTTTTACCACCAACATTTGCTGTACTGCAACAATACATATAGCAGTGATGGTAAATGCTTGCAGCCATTAGGGTCTCTCGCCCTTTAAGGCCTGTGGTGTGTGTGGTAGCCCTGAGGGCTCAGGTGCCTAATAGTAGCCCACAGTATTAATAAGGCCTGCAGTGGCTAGGCCTGAACTAGGTAATTCGCGCAATGTGACAGAATCCATCTGGGGAAAGTGCTTTAACCATAAAAGGCCTCTATGATTACGGGAGACACAGGGGACTGCATGGAGAAGTCCTTACATTCATGCAGAGTGCAGATTCATGGCTCTCTCTGTTTGGCCAGCCATTTCCTTGCAGGGTGCTGCTATTTGATTTGGCCCGTTTTTGGGTTTCGGGGTACAGGCATCCAGTTGTGCTCCCCTCGCTGTGCGCTGCGCTGAAGGAATTTCCTGCCTGACTATTTCTCCACGTTTTTCAGTTTTATGTGACTGACTGACTGCCGGTGGTTTGACTTATGTGTGTGAACTGTGGAGAGAGAGAGAGAGAGAGAGAGAGAGGGAGGGAGAGAGAGGGATAGTGAGAGAGAGAGAGAGAGAGAGAGAGAGAGAGCGGGAGTCAGAGAGAGGGAGAGAGAGAGCATATTTATGTTTTTCTGTTTATCTAATTCTCTTGCAATGGGCTGTGAAAGAGACAAATCAAATATTGTTTCAGGAAAAAAAAAGTCTGTTTATTTTGACTCAAAAAAAGTCCCAAGTCCGATTTCCTCTGCAGACTCTGCAAGGAAGTGTTCACCAGAGTCGAGGTTTTAAGTTTCTCAAAACAGACGGAAATTGTTAACTCTATTTAATTACTCAACTTCTATTTGCCTTTCTTGAAATGTAACTTGTTCCGACATTTGGTGAATCCCATTAAAGCCATTTTCATTGAGGTTAGCCCTTAGACAAGCACCCACCATGAATAATCCGCTGAGCATGAGAGCTCTCCAGGAGAGAGCGTGAAAGAGACATTTCTTCTAAGTTGTACTGATATAACGATTTCGTTGCATATTGTCTATTAATAGCAAGCTAGCTGTGAGAAAGCCCACCAGAGGAAGATAAGCAAAGTAAGATAAGCACAGCGATGTCTGTCTTTGTCCGGGGGCCTACATGACATTGAGGAAGTGACTGCCCGTGGATACGAGAGGTCGAAGAAGGTAACTTTCCAGCTGTGACGGTCAACAGACTTCTTGAATGAGGACAGCGTTTTTATCGCATGGAGTGTCATCGATGTCCCCATGCAGCAATGCTAATTCATGCTAATCTAGAAAGTTGGTGCTTTAATTTTCTGGGCAAGCAGTGGGTAGGAGTATTGCTGTCACAGCTCACCTGCGTTTGTCCTAGATGGACGGTTAGTCTTGGATGGGCCCCTGTGTGTGTGTGTGTGTGTGTGTCTGTGTGTGTGTCTGTGTGTGTGTGTGTGTGTGTGTGTGTGTGTGTGTGTGTGTGTGTGCGTGTATGCATTTTTGTGTGTGTGAGTGTGGCAGTGGGAGGGGGACGGGACACTGTAACTGTAGCCGATTCCATTCTTTCTTTCATTGTCTGTCTGTCGTGGTCCTCTTTCTATCTTAGCTCTCTCTGTTTTTTACGTTATCTGTCTGTCTGTCTCTCTCTCACTAGCACACATACATTCTCTTAGCCACCACACAGACACACATACACACACAGACACACACACGCTCCCTCAATCTTTACGGTGGGTGTTTAGGTTTCACACACTCACGGTGAACTGGAGCTCTGAATGTAAGGATGCTTTGTGGTGTCCGTCTGCTGTAGGTCTGGGGAAGCCTAGTCCTTTCACTTGCAGAGTGCCGTTACAGCATGTCTTCTGGTCTCCTGAGGACGTCCGTCATTCAGTTCTACTGCCTGTGGAAGGTATACATATGGATGGAATGCATTTTGTTGCCCTCCCAGGAATGGTGGAATTCAAATACACACACACCCACACACAAGGCCAGATTAAAGTGTAAGGACATAGAAGACGGGAGTCTAACAACCAAATAAATCACTTGGAGGGTGTCAAAAAATGTATGTAGATACTCTCTATATCAGAAAAGCGACAAAACTACTCCTCACAAAACTACTCCTCACAAACGCTGTCTTTCACTTGTTTTTCCCCATGCTGAGGACAATGCCAATTCCGAGTCTGAAGAAGATGGCCCAAATAATTCCATAAATCAAAACAGAAGTTTAGCAATTTCCTTTACAGCCTCTGAATATGAAACCAGATGTTGCCTTTATATTAACGTTCCTTTTCCCTGGCCACTGGCGCCCCCCACCCCCACCCCCACCTCCGTTCACCCTTGTGCTTTTTGAATGGTGGGGTACTTCAAATCTTAGCTGAAATATCTTCTTTGCCCAAGGTGTTCGTCTGGTTTCAATAGAGCCAGGGGAATGGTGTACTCAGCCAGACTGCATCCTGTGTTTTTTTTTTTTTTATCTCTCTAAACTCCTGATGCCACATCTACTCCAGTGAGGCAAGGCATCAGATGCACATAGTTTACACATACATCTGGGCACTGTCCCTGTTTGCTGGTACAATCTGAATTCCCATGAATGGCCTAGTTTATCAAACAAATGAATAAAAACAACAGTATGGTATTTCTTCTTACTTTTTCAGAAAACTCTCTGCAGGATTTTGAAACTGTGTGCATCAGGTCTGCCAAAGTTGTGTCACACTCACACCATCATTTTGTCATTGTTTTGTACCTCCAATACAGTTTTGTTTTTATAATTGGTCACATTCTAAGTTATGTTACTTTGATTCAGTAGTCTCCCTTGATTCATGCCATGGTTGTAAACTACAGCACCGTTCATTACTTTCAACCACACTTCCGTTTCAGTGCTGCTTTCAGTATGCCCCTGCCCCTTAATTTGGGTGTTTGTCCTACTACCTTGAGGTAGGGGTCTTGCACCTGCTGTAGGGGTCTTGCAGTTGCTGGACTACGAGAGAGAGCACAAGGCAAAGGCTTTACAGTAAATTAATTTCCTTTTAAGCAAAATTAATTTAATCTTTAAAAAAAATAATAACGTTTGTTTGGTTTGTCTTTGTAACAAATTAGGCGTGTTAGATTTCTAACTGAAGGATTGCTGAACATAATGGTGGTATAATGGCATCTGGTCATTTAAGGAGAGTTTGTGTTTGGAATATCGCCGCTGTTGTGTTTCAGTGACACTACCCTTAGTGACAGTCCAGCAGGCTGCTCTGATATTCAGGGTTTTAGACAGCTCACTCCTGGACTACACACAGTGGAATTTGCGAGGGATAAAGTTGTTCAAAGACACCAAGAATGCCCTTCATTCATTTCTCTACACAGTCTATCTACTCCCTCTCGGGGAAATCTAAAGCAAATATTGCTCTGAGGGGGTTGGTTGGCTTCAAATCCGCCAACGGTTCCAGTATCAAAATGAAAGGATATCCATCATTTCCTCTTTTTATGTCCCCTTTTTATTCCGCTTTTTTGGCTTGTGATCCTTAAGCAAATGTTGACGTGAAATTCAGATGAATCAGGTGGCTGCAGGCCTAGTGGGAGGCACTGAAAACACAGGATCCCGGCGGGTCCACGGGTCCGGCGCTCTTCCCCCTTTCGGCCCGTGTGCTGTGGGAGCCGGGGCTCAGTGCTCTGTGTTTGATTACCGAATCAAAAGCTGATCAAGCAGAGAGAGCGGATCTAGTGAACAAGAGCCCCTTCGTTTGGCTTGGCACCGGGCGCCGCCAGACAACGGGCCGATAAAGACACGTGCTGTACGCAGGGAATTTAGAAATCCACCGAGAGACAGGGCGTGTAAAAAAATGGTGAGATTCACAAACAACTGTGGTGCCACTCAGGCACGTGATGGTACATGTGTAACTAAGAATGTCTAGAAAAGTAGAGAGGTGACAGATCACAAATCACCTGGCCTGTGGTCTACTTAACACACCGCACTGTTTGATCCCTATTGTATCATCTCAACATGGGGCCGACTACAAAGACCAAAATGCACGATAAAGAAAATATATGCAGCCCATGGTTTTTACAAGTCAGATTAATCTACACATCTTTGTTTGTACTGCTGTGATCACTGCAGTAAAGTATTTCCATTTGGGATTCATGAATGTCTCCGAACAAGCTGCTGTTGTTTCCAGGAGAATTACTAATGATGGGAGGAAAGGTTGGGAATTAAAAATGAGGCGACCGATATAAAGAGGGCAGAATTGACACGAGAGATGAGGAAGACTGTTGCGTCCTCTTTTTCTATTCAGCAGCGCAGTACATCTGAGTTGTTACTTGTGTGCTGTGTGCTTTATCCCTTGCAAATTACACTTGTGTGCTATGATCACTGTAGTAAAGTATTTCCATTTGGGATTCATGAATGTCTCCGAACAAGCTGCTGTTGTTTCCGGGAGAAATACTAATGATGGGAGGAAAGGTTGGGAATTAAAAATGAGGCGACCGATATAAAGAGGGCAGAATTGACACGAGAGATGAGGAAGACTGTTGCGTCCTCGTTCTATTCAGCAGTGGTAGTACATCTGAGTTGTTACTTGTGTGCTTCCATCTCCACTATAAACTTGTGTGGAAAAAAATGAAGAGGCAATATTCGTACTGTTTCTACCACAACCAATAAAGTGTGACATAAAGTACACATTGAGTGTCCATAAATCATGCTTTACGGTCTTACTTTGTGACTGGGCTTGCAAATAGTCTGTCAATTAGGACCGCATGTCTCAATTTAGCATTCAGCACCAGTCCTCTCTGGTAATGACTCATTCTCTGTCATGACAGCCCACCATATGACCTCCACAGAACTGAGAGGACTGATCTCAGATGCTGAGGTGTCTGGGGACCGTGTCTAGGGATTAGATGATTAAGGCTGATACTTCCCCTGTATTCCTTGGCCTACTGCTTTCCTCCAGCGTTTTGCTATATTTGGGCTTGTTTATTGTCAGGGTTTGCAATTGGCGGGTCCTCACAGGGAAGACGGGGTCTAATTTGATTTCTCACCGACTATCACCTCTAATGGTTCATGACTGGAGAGTTGCAGCCTACTACGGCTGTGAAGTAATGAAGAAGTGGTGTAGCTACAGTATATCGCACATCTGCTTAAGGAGATCGGATACTGATCAGACGCATAATGCCATCTCTGTAATGGAATAAAGCGCCACTATGACATCATGGGTAACATCAAGACGTGAATCTCTGCGTCGACTGTTTCTGCCTCCTTTTGCTCTGTTACATTATTTAACATGTGTGCCATTTTATTTCCTCTTGCCACATCAGGGGAACTTCCTGTCTCTGTGCCCCTCCATCATCTCTCCCTATGTCTCTCTCTTTGGTCACTCAGTCTACCCCACCTCCCACTTCATCCCCAGCCAACCCCCTCAGTCCCTTACTCTTACTCAATCCTGATGCTTCCTTGGCAGAATAACTCCAACCCCTGCTGCTCTCTGGTGTTGTAACACATTGACAGTGAGGCTTACAGTGTCAAAGTGTAGGGGCAATTGGGGGCAGGGGTCTTGTATTGAATATGGTGGCTTAACATCCCTGCCCCTTCTCCTTAGGGATGTCTGCTATAGAAATGTGTGAACAGCCAATACATCTGTGAAGGCTGTGGAAAAATCCACTTTGGTGTTATGCTTTAAACTACACCAGGAAGAGTATCTTTAGGTTGATGTCCTGGAACATCCCACTGTCTGCCCCACTCCGCGACACTTCTGCTGTGTGACCGAGTTCTCTCGCAGAATGTGGCCTGTACTTTACCAACACGAGCGCTCTTCTTGCCCCTGAACTAAACGAAACATCCGCGAGCTTAATGAGTTTTTAAATATCGTCGCTGCCGTATGCTGTCACTATAGTGAGCTTTTAATTTACCAAGCAATTAAGAGCAAACTCCCATTCATCAATGTTCTTTTGTCTGCTGGGAAGCTCACTACTGTTTATTAATGGGTGCCCGGGAAACGCCGTTGCTAAACGAGCACTCCCGCGGTGGAGGTCATTCTCGCAGCGCCAGAAAGCTATCGCTAAACTGACACCGCAGATAAATTGGTCCTGTGGTTAGCCCAGCCAATTACACCTGGGCTACCCACTGATATTAGCCAGCACAACGGGGAGGGTCTTTAGCTGAGATGATGGATACTCCTTAGCTTATGGTTGCCATCTGTTTATAGAAAAGAAACAATCTTAACTAAACACAGCAGGGACACTTTTTAGATCTTTCCACTGTGTGTTCACTCCAAGTGTGATGCACACTTAATGAACTGGTGCTCATATAGGCTAATACACATAACGTAAGTTAATGTAAATGATCATAAATTACTATTTGGTGTAAACAAGCGTTATCTTTATCAGCTGATATTTATTGCGACAATGACAGTTGAAATCATTGTAAGGATCAATGAATGCAGACAGAAGAATAAATACAATTTGAAAAAAAAAACATTGCCCTTGTTGTTCTTTTCAGAAGAAAATAAATACATTTCTGCTCAGAGTTTTCCTCAGCCCATAACCTTTATGGCGATCACTAAGCTCTGATATTCCCATGCCAAGGGGAATATTCCGGAATGCCCAGTGAGCGTGCTCAGTAACGCATCCCCATCCTTCATCCCGACAGACAACAGACGCCAGGAAAAGTGCCGGGGAAGAATATTCTGTCTCCCTTGAGCAGCCAGTAATAAATTACCCTTTCATCCCCTAGGCGAACAGTTTTATATTCTATCCATCTCTCCCCCCTCTCCTTCTCCCTTATCCTTCGCTCTCCATCTTTGCTTAACTGTCAGGACCCACCTGGCCTTGGTTTTCGGTGCCCTGCATACTGTAGGTCCAGTCCGCACGCCAGATAGGTGAGTAATCGTGTAGACTTGCATCATATTGGCCCATGTGTGTTTTGCTCAGTGATGTCTTCAGGGAAGGGGACATAGGCACACTGCATTTGAAGTAGGCTGGTACGCTAGTTTACCTAGACCATCCATATTTGGAGACGTTGTGTGCAGTAGTCCTCTGTTGTGGTCATGTATGTATGATCTTCTGTCCATACTGTACATCCTTAGCTCTGCAATGAAAAGTCCCGGTGACTCTTGTCTTTTTTTCTCTAGAGGAATGTTGATTGACATGTGTTGGGGAGAATTTGGACATGGAAGAGTAGATCATTCAGTCCCGCCTCAATGATCACTTCCTCAGAAGTGGCTGGATAGCACAGAGGTACCAGTCATGGAACCCCAGATTCATAGTTGCAGGGATGAATGCCACACTAGCCATGACATCATGGTGAAGACTGGGTAAAGACACCAAACAGACAGAACCGCATACAGTAGCAGGATGTAATATGCAAGCAGGAATTGTGTGCACTTACTTGTCTGTCCAGAACATACACCTTGTGGAAGCTCTAAAACCTCAGGTAAAAGACACCACGGAGCCAAAGACTCCATGATCATCACCCACCCATTTCAGTCTTTCTCCCCTTTTCTAATAAATATGTATGAACATACATCTGCACTTCAGTCTATATACCATCTATATACAGTATGTCTGTGTCTGTCTATGTACAATGTCTTTCTGTCTGTTTGTCTGTCTGTGTGTTTTGTGTTTGTCTCTCTGACCCCTCCCCTCCCCTCCCTTCACCCTTCCCCCTCCTCTCCTGATTCATGCTAGCTTATCGCTCTGGGGCACACCCAGCAGGCAATCTCCATAGCAACCACCTGCCCCCTCCTGCGCAGCGGCAGCTGGTGGATGACTAAAGTTATCTCCATGGCACACCGTAAGCCTCTCCTCCTAGCCGCCCCCCTGTCCCAGGTCCTTATCAGTGCACCTAAGCCAGCACAAGGCTCCTCCACTGCCTCTCTGGGTCCTCATCCCCACATTTTCATGTTTTTTTTTCTTTCTTTTTTTAAATCAGGCAGCCCCTAAGAACAGCCCTTATGAAGCCCTGCGACACAAATATACTGTATACACATTGATCCCTTCACACCCTCTAATCTCTTTAAGTGCAGATGCTTATCGGCCCTACAGTGGTCCCAGAGTGAGCCACTCGCCGCTGTAAATGAATTACTACTAAATAGACGACTTAAATGGACATTGTTCTTTTCAGCAGAAAAAAATGTTTATTTCTAAGCTAAATTCTTTTTACAGTTATATAATTATATACATTTTACATATGATTTTACGGTTATTGTAACTCCCTATATAGACATTCGGACACAGGTACATAAAACGGTGCACATACAAATGCGCAAAAGGCACACAAAACGCTGCAATAAGTGCACCTGCACACATGCTGACAGTTTTGCATACACATTCATACAACTAGGCACACTGGTGATACAGTCACTGGAGCAGGGTGTACAAATACACACATACACAAAACACACACACACCAATTTCTGGCCCACCTAAAAAGTCTTGGCCCCAGTAGTGCAGCATCATGAGAGCCGTCATTGTCCTGTATCTCCTCTTCCGAGAGCTCTTTCACTTTCAAGCACTTTGGAGAGAATCTGACAGGGTTTTGGGATTTTTTCCCCCCTCCACCCGTATCCAATGATAAGTAGGCTGTAACCTCTTCAGCACCCAGGGTCAAATCATGAGAGCAGATCGTTCCATTTTCCTCACAGAGGGGTGTTGTTTGTTTTCCAATGCTGGATAGTCATGTCAACTCAAACGGGGGTGTAAAGAATGCTGTGCTTCAGCCACTGAACGTCCACCACCCACTTCATCTCAAGAGGTTTGGCTCTTAACCTAGCATTATTATCCAGCAAACCGGCAAAGCAACTCCATACAAGCTGCAACATTAAACGTTACTGGGATAACCTCACTATTTATGCCCATTAACATGTTTGTTTTCTTTGTTTCCTTCTTTTGTTTCCTTGACATTAATGTAATGTGCTAATAAAAAAGCGCTGTTCCAATTCCTCATATAGCAAGGAAAGCACACACACACAAACAACTGACAAATGAATTGCATGTTCATTGTTCCGATTGAATTTCTGGATGATTTTGATGGTGTGTGTCCAATAAAACATAATGAGGAAGCCCTTTAAGCTGTGACTACCAGATGAAGTTAATGTAGCGTGTATGGAGCTCCTAATTGTCCCTGTCTCTGTCACAGTCTTTCTCTTAACTTGAGTACCTGAGTGAGTAGTGATAACAATGACTGCTATAGTAATAACTTTATTTATGTAGCCGTTTTCAGGCAGGAGACTAGCAAATAAAAGAACAGATAGAATTAAATGAAATCAAAAGATGCAACAGATAAAATAAGTTACATGACAAAGAAGGCTCATATGATGTCTCATGCATGAACAGTTTAATTTTACATATTCTTTGTCAGACTGGGCCAAATACAAGTTGCAATCAAATAGTTCGAAGACTGCAAGTATAAAAAGAAAAAACCATACCTGATATAAATGTGCCACATTTGGAACACTCCCTGGAAGTCCTGTTCTTAAAGCGTATTCAGCAAGTCCCTTTCTTTTAGTGTATCTGCAATGCGCTTTGGATCTCCTGCACTGTGTCACAGTGACCCTTTAGTTTGAACCTCATTTTGGGGAAGAAGAAGAAGTCACAAGAAGCTAAATTTGGTGAGTAGGGGTGGTGGGTAACGACATTCCTGTTGAAAATGTGTGCGTTTTCCATGCGCTATGCGTGCATGTTGCAATGGTGGAGCAACCAAATGCCGGCACATTATAGTGGGACTGACAGGAAATACTTCCAACTTGAGCACTGACAAGACTTGTTTAATTTTTTTAGACATTGTTTTGTATAGGACCTAAATTGAAGCCCTGAGGAACACCACTGCTAAATGGATAATTAAAACTCCAACAAAACTAATCTAACCAATTACAAGAGATTCATACTCTTCACCTCTGCCTTGAGATTATTCACTATGTCTCTGGTTTCTATGATGTTTCTACACTAAGATCCATAATTTCAAAGACTGAACTTCCTGTGATGTATTCAATAAATTACTGTCTAAGATCCTGATCATGGCTAATCCTACTTTTGAACAAAATTCAATTCAGGAGCCATGTTCAATACATACAGTAAAATTTGGTAAATTGAGCTATCTTATCCTTAACTTAATATTTTACAATGCAAAGTTTACTGTTCACAAGATTTTAGCGTACACTTCGTTATTTACTCTGCATATTGAAGTACTTATCCAAAAGCCTGCTTCTGCATTATAACACAGGGATGAATGAAACAAAGATGAGAATCAGAAATTAAAAGGAGAGCAAAGTTAAAAGGAAAGAGACCAGGAGTGTTCACTCTACAGGCGATGTGACAGTATTGCTCATACACACAGACACACACACTCAAAACACACACTGTCTCTCACTAGGAGAGAGCACTCAACTAAAAATGCAGGGGCGTGTGGGCACGCATGCACAAGAATACAAAGTGGCTGCATTTGTTTGTTTATTGCTCAGAAGTCTCTTAGGCTGAAGTGGGGCCTCTTCTCCCAGCATGCATCTCTCTCTCTCTCCCTCTCTCTCTCTTTCTCTCTCTCTCTCTCTCTCTCTCTCTCTCTTTCCCCCTATCTCTCTTTCTGGCTGGTGGCATTGGGTACTTTCCCATTAGCAGCACATTAACGCTTATCAGAGCAGGGATGCCTGTCTCTCCATCTGTGAGGTGTAATCTATCCCTGACCTAGGACAGGACTAATGCTGATAACTCTGCTGGAGGAACAGGTGCACTATAATAACTACTGCTCTGGCTACTTTGACAGAATAAAAGGACAGCAAAGTTACTGCTTCCTTTTCAAAAGGGTACAAACATGTTGCACTGTGATACAGAAAAACACAGCTGACTGAACACCTACACCTAGTTCTCTATGGAAAGAGGTTGAATTCAGCAGATTCATTTTTGAACAGCTTTTAGACATGACTGAGTTAAGATAGAACCTGAAGGTTAGTAATGATGATAATTTCTTTCAAAGGTCTTTCTTTATTGACTTTTACAACATTGGTCCATTCCACCACTGCCCATACACAACAGTAAAAAGAAAAAACTGACCAATAATGGAGTAACAACATATGTGTTAAATTGTTGAATGTGCTGATGAGAATTTAACATTAGGATATCATTTGTTGAGCATGTGCTTCCGTTCAACAACACACATGCAGATTATGCATAACATTAATGTATGTGTAGTTAGACAGGGAACGATAAAAAGCTAACACAAATTCCCAGAAGACTTTAACATATAAATAAGGTCAGCGTATCATAACCCAGGTTGAAAATGC
Organism: Sprattus sprattus; assembly: GCF_963457725.1. Taxonomy (NCBI): domain Eukaryota; kingdom Metazoa; phylum Chordata; class Actinopteri; order Clupeiformes; family Clupeidae; genus Sprattus; species Sprattus sprattus. Next base: position 24,614,772 of record NC_137924.1, read on the forward strand.
TGTCATGATGGTGCTGGATTTGTCTCACATCACATCACTGCATAATTTGGTCAGAGATACAGACTGAGTGTGTGTGCGTGGGTGTGTGTGTGTGTGTGTGTGTGTGTGTGTGTGTGTGTGTGTGGATGGTCAGATATACAGACTGACAGTGCGCCTCTGCCTCCATCTGATTAGTATTCAGACAATGTCAAGAGAGCTGACCAGAATGCTGATATTGAAGTGGCAAACCCAAACAGATGGATATTAATAAATCTACTGTATGCAGTAACACTGTTTGTGTGTGTGTGTGTGTGTGTGTACGTACGTACGTGTGCGTGTGCGTGTGCGTGTGCGTGTGAGTGTGTGTGTGTGTGTGTGTGTGTGTGCATGTGAGTGTGTTTGTGTGTGTGTGTGTGTGTATGCATGTGCATGTGTTTGCACACATCTGTGTGGAAGTGTGTGTGTGTGTGTGTGTGTGTGTGTGTGTGTGTGTGTGTGTGTGTGTGTGTGTGTGTGTGTGTGTATGTGTCGGTGTGTGCACATGTCCATGTATGTTTGAGTGTAGGCATGAAAGTGTGTGTGTGTTTGAACGCTTGTGTGCGCAAGTGTGTGTAGGCATGAGGAAAGAGTGTGTGTGTACGCGCACGTTTGTGCATGTTTATGTGTAAGCATGAGATAGAGTGTGTGTGTATATGTGTGTGCACAGCTAAACCTATGACTCATCCTCTCTCTTCTTTCCACTTTCTCCATCCCTCTCTCTCTCACCCTGGTACGGCCTACACAAACAGAGCGTGGAATGAGAGCTGCCTTTGTGATGTCTGCCTTCGCCCATCAGTTGACCTCTTCCCCCCATGCACCCCCTACCCCCCCTCCGCACCACAGCGCTCTTCTCCTGGCATCTATCTGCCACCTATCACCCAGCTGCCTATTTATAAACAGCCCCTCTCGGATGGGACCCCCGGTGAGGACAAACTGTGCAGATACATTGTGTATATTTATACACGGCACCAGACAGGCGTAATTGAAATGCTCAAACACGTGTAGAGCAGTAGTGCAGTTGGGGTTGGGGATGCAGTGGTGACTGATTTATTCGAGCTTCATAACTATTCTTGTTTTTCCGCCTCTCTTGCCTTGTCCATGCTGCGGATCAAGCCCAATGTGCCAAGGTTCTGCCAGGCTTCTTTGCTGGCACGCTCCCACAGGGGGGTGTTGGTGAGGTTGTCTGTGTCTGCCAGAAGGTGGCGCTGTGCCATGGAGTCTGAGGGGCTGAGCAGAAGCGGGGACGGATGGTGCCTCCCGTCACACATGCTGTTTGTGAAAGAGCCCAGGAGCGCGACAGGCCCTCTCCCCGGCTCGCTGTTCTCCCTGCCCCCCCCCCCCCCCCCCCTTTCCTCTTTCTGTCTCTCACAGCCCACAGTGACGTAACCTATCTGTCTATGCCTTATGCAGCACACATACAAACACACACACACACACACACACACACACACACACACACACACAAACACACATTCAATAACACATACATTACCCCATCTATGTTTCCCCAATTACATGTGAGCAAAAATGTACATTCTTACTCAAACAAACAAACAGAACCTAACCCATACTCTTGTCCTTTCTAACAATCTCTCTCTCTCTCTTCCTCACACACACACACACACACACACACAGAGAAAGAAGTGTAAGTACAAAAGGGCATCATTGTGTGCATGTGCTGTGATCCTCCCTCCCCATGGTGCACTGGGGCTGAAAGGCGAGGTGTGAATAGGGTCAGTGGCGGCGCTGGCCCCTAGCGGGGTCCCGCCGAGGCTCCTAATGAACATCATTTTCGTGCATTAACCACCCCCATTCACGGATAATGGCTCCCCCCTCAATATCGTTTAACCATTCCCCTTGTCCTTTGGACCTGCTCATTTGGGCCTCGGCAGGGGGGTGGCACTATCTGATTGTGTAATTCCAATCAGAGCTGTAAACAGGTCCCACGTCCTGTCTCCTCTGTGTCCGCCTCACATCAAAGATGTGCCAGTCCCAGTTCGCTCTGCAATCGCTTCATTTTCTCTCACTTTCCCACAATCTCTCTCTCTCTCTCTCTGTCTCTTTTTTTCTCTCTCTTTCTCACACACACAAACACACAAAGACGCACGCACACACATAAACACACACACACACACACTTTCTCACGCATTTTTTTTGTTCTCCTCACACTGTTAACCTCCACTCCGTCTTTTCTTGGTGACTGGTTTCATGAGTTCAGTGTGTCGCTCTAATTTCCTTTTTTGTTCCCTTTGCCCGAGGCACAGACAAGTGAACTGAATGAAGGTCAGAGGTGAACTGCACTTTGCTGTAGTTTACCGATGGGTAAACAGGAAAGTTAAAAGAGCGCATTTTCCCATCAATGCCAACAGACATGTCTGTATGCTTTGTCGTTGTTTAGGGTGTCTTTTATTCTTTTCATTTCTTGTAATGTGGTTCTTTTCACTTTCTTTAAAGTGTTTGTTGATGTTTTGCAAACAGGTTGTGCTTCAGGTCCAGGCACCTGTGACCACTCTACATGGGTGAGTCAGAAAGTCCTGCTAATTCCTGTGGCCATTTCCTGTTTGTCATTGACCATTTCCTGCCAATTTCCTCTCGGTGTGAATTTATAGAGTTCGATTAGCATAAGACTTTAGATGTCTAACGAAGGAATGTGTGTGTCCCGTCACTCCATCTATGACAGGGTCAACATGGCAGCGCCCACTAATTTTACCAGTCCACTAATTTAACCAGCCCACTAATTTAACCAGCCCACTCAGTTGGGTGTGAGGTCTGGGCCATGTTAGTAAACATCAAGGAACCAAATGAGATAAATTAAATTCAATTTAAATTGTATTTATATAGTGCCAAAACAATACAATTGAGTGTGTGACTTCCTTCATGTTGTACTTGCCATTAAGGACCTGTGGGGTCAGCTGTATGCTGGACTGTGGGTGAGTGTAAATTGTCAAAATTGTAGCTCAAGTATTTTTACTTGTTATATAAATATTAATGCTGACTGGTAGTGCAATGGGAAGACCATAAGATTAATATATCATTATGTAGACAGACCAAATCACACAATCAGCCTGGCCTACTGTGAAACATATGCACAACTGAGTTAAAGTCAAGGAAAGAATGAAGGATAGAAGACAGGGATACAGAAGAACAGATAGAAGGGAGAGATTGAGCAACACGTGTATATGTTTGAAAAAGAGAGTGAGAGGAAGAGAGCGATAGAGTGTGTGTGTGAGAGAGAGAGAGAGAGATGTCATGTCAGGTTTGCACACTGCCACGAGGAGAGTTGAGGAGTGTGTGCGGAGTGTGAGCAGGCGTTTGGGGAGGTCATTCCCTCCTGCTTTATTGTTTGCTCATGCTGAGGTGTTGAGTGTTAAATGCTGGGGCTGTCAGAGGGGGATCCTCAGCACTCACTCTCCACTGCACGACACTGTAACACACTCTCCCCTAACACACTCTCCGCTGCAAGACACTGTAACACACTCTCCCCTAACACACTCTCCCCTAACACACTCTTTGTTACACACTCTCAGCTGCACGGCATTGTAACACACTCTCCCCCTAACACACTTTCAGCTGCACAACACTTTAACACACTCTCACCCTAACACACTCTCAGCTGCACAACACTTTAAAGGCATTTTTATACTTCTACGATTCTCTCCGTTTTGGTCGTAGAGGGACACTTTGGCACGCCTTGGCACGCCTTGGTAACACCTTCACCCAGGTGTTGCCGCCCATCCGACCCGTCGGAGAGCCGTCGGAGAGCTGGTCGGAGACAAACGTTTTTTTCTAACTTTTCTTAAAGAGACGGAGAGAGTCGGAGACCCCCTTGGCTGTGATTGGCCAGCTTACGACATCATTTCCAAAACAACATCATTTCCGGAATCACACATGTCAGGACCTACATTTCCTGTTTTCTGTCAAAATGTTTTAGTACGACTTTGGTAAACTACAAAGCTGCACAGCATGCAGCATTAGGCTACCATATTTTATATAAACCCTCGAAAAGTACATTTCTCCCGACCACTGTTGGTCTCTTGGCTGGTGGCTCGGTGTTGAAAGTGCCTTCTCCAACCAGCTTCAACTGACATACGTAATTTGCTACGGAGTAATGCTGGCAGCATAATTACTTTGCATCTATTAAATAGGAAATGTATTTCATGTATGTGTAGAACCTATTTAGAATGACTGACTTTACATAAAACGGCAGTGAAAGACATTTGAGTCAAACATTACTTTTGCCTCAATGAGGGTGGCGTGTGAGAGCATAATCGGCACGACAACGTTGTACTTATTAGCAGCACACTTTTGAGAGTTATTGTGAATACGCTAACGCTTGATTTAGCGGAAAATCTAGTAAACGTACGTACCACCTGTCTCCTGTTCTGTTGTTGTTGTAGTTGTCGCTCAAATCGCTACAAGCACGTCCTCTGCTATAACTCAAACTAGTCCAGCAGCTCCACCATCGACCATTGTCTGTTAGTTGCCATCATTCGCTGTTGTGAGGATTCCCGGGAGGAGGCATGTATACAATAAACGACTACCACACACACAACGATTTCTCTAAGATCGTCTTCTTGAAAATTGGGCATTAAAGGTGTCCAGGCAGAGGATAATAAGTGAGTGTGCTCCTGTAGCCTATGTGTTTTTCATCATATTCATGGTTGAAAAGACAGTCTCACAACTGTATGTTGAGGTATCAGAATCAGAATAATGTTTATTGGCATGTGCATGCATTCTCTTGTTGTGTTTCTGATATAACTATAACACTGCATGTGGATTGGTATGAAGACTGCAGTGGGTTTAATTTTCTGCCCCTTACTTCATAGTTCTACGGGTATTTCTGTTCGAAGTGTGTATGCTTTGTTTTATAGTGACGTTTCACGCTAACACTTTTGACAAGGGCAACCGTCTCGTTGCAGATTAAACACATCGGTTTTGTCCTGCCCACAAGCAGCACAAATGCATAGCCTACTTGTCAGTCCACTCTGTCTTAAATTCGAGAGTTTTGGAATCAACTTTTCGTGTGTGAGAGCCTGGCAGATGATCATTAGTAAGTGTGCTAATGTATGTGTTTTTCAACATATTCATGGTTGAAATCGCAGTCCCACAACTGTATTGAGGTATGCATGTTCTTGCTGTGTGACTGATATAACTATAACACTGCATGATGTATGATGTATGATGAATACCGTGGGTTTATTTTTCTGGCCCTGTCCTCAGAGTTTGGGGGGTAATTTTGTTCGAAGTGTGCATGCTTTGTTTCATAGTGACACATTCACGTTACCACTTTTTGACAAGGGCAACCGTCTCGTGGCCAATGAGTGCATTGTCATAGCGTTGTAGTTATTCAAAGGTTACCCAGCAGTATGAATGTGACAAAAATACCAAAGAAAATAAGAACGTATTCATTTTATTGGATCGTTTTATAATAGTTTCTGTATTGTATGTACGATAAGCATATCGTTTTGTTATAAATCGCTACTATGTTTTTCACAAAAAAATGACCACCACGATGGAGATACATTTGTCTACTCAAGTGAATATATAGCATTAGACATGCTATTGTTGACTGAGCTACATGTCTCCAAGGCCTATGTGACGACACCTGCCCGTCAGGTCCTGAAGCAGCATCCGTGTCATGTCAGTGACAGTTGGGAGGAAAAACAATCAATGACTTTCAATAAAGAGGTTATGTGGTAGCTACGGGCTCGACAAACAGTCGTTACCCCACCCAGCGGACCGGCGTCGAATAGGTTGAATAGGCTTTAGGACGCATAGCCGTCGGAGTAGTATAAAAGCCCGACCAGTACGTTCAATTTTTTCTGAATCAACCGCCTGCCCCCGCCCGCCCATTTTTTTTTCGAGGACGGAGAGGGATGCAGAAGTATAAATTAGGCTTAACACACTCTCACCCTAACACACTCTCAGCTGCACAACACTGTAACACACTCTCCCCTAACAACACTCTCAGCTGGACAACACTGGAACACACTCTTTCCTAACACACTCTCCCCTAACAACATTCTCCGCTGCATGACACTGTAACACAGATCATCTGTTATTTACTCTCCCCCTGTCTGTCATGCATCTCCAACATTTCAATGTTATTTTCATTTAACCTTCTGTGAAAAATCTAAAATAAAAAAAAATCTGTAAATATTTTCTGAATCCTTAATTATGTCTGTGTAATCCAATGAAATACAAATTCTAAATATGAAATTAAGTTATGGTAATTGGGATACAAAATTCCGAAAATTCACATGAAAACTCACAATCACAATACAAAAATCACTTGAAATACCACATATAAGGGTTGCACACATTTTTGCGGGGTGATTTGGTGAATTGGATACTGGTGAAATCACACACAGCTTTACCAGTTAGCATTTGCTAACTTTAATTTGCATTTCTTTCTGAACATCAGACATGTCACTGGATAGAATTTCTACCACACAGTCTGTCCTCTCCGTAGTTCCCTTTCCCTGCCATGATAGACACAAATACACATTTCTCTGTTTCTCTGTCTGGTGCAAAAGGAAAAACCAACTGTTGAAAAGTGACACATTTCACTTGGGAAGACACGACGGAGCCTGTGACTTCACAGTCAATGTGTTGCCATAGTGAGAGAGTTCACTGTATTTCATGGAGAGTATTCTATGAAGATACATATAGAACTGTAGAGGCGGCAGATAGGGAATTATGTGTCTTTAGGAGTAGAACATAAAGTTATGTTATTGATCTGAAGTCTGAACACTTGTATTTGTTTTTGATTATATTTAATTAAATATCAAGCTGTAGGAAGTCTTTGTAATGCAAGGAATGTACTGTTAGGTATTTATATGTGTGTGTGTGTGTGTTAGTGTGTGTGAGAGCGGGAGAGACAGAGAGAGAGAAAGCGAGAGAGGGAGAGAGAGAGAGAGAGAGAGAGAGAGAGAGAGAGAGAGAGAAAAAGGGTGTTTATCACCTAACTAATTACTTATTTGAAATGCACTGTGGGGTTTTCTTCTGGCAATAGACATAAGAGTGCCTTTTCAATTCCCACACCCTTGCCTCCATCCTGCACCTCCTAAAAGGAAAAGAAGACTCGCACCCTCTGTCTTCCTGTCTCTCTCCCTCTCTCTATCTCTCGCTCTCTCTATCTCTCTCTCTGTCTCTCCCTACCCCCCTCTGCGTTGCTTGTTATAAACAGTCAGTAGGGGGCTATGGGCAGGAGCTGGCGCATGCTGTGCCTACTCTCTCTGTGTCTCTGTTGTCTTTGACAAATATGGACCATGTTTCACTGACCACATATCGCTCCAGCACACAGCCTGCATTTCATCCTCCGTGAACACTGGCCAGCCGTGGGTGGGCAAGAGAGCAGGACGGCTTCGGCACAGGGGACAGAGCATCATCAAAGATTCCTTTTTTTTTGTGAATTGTTATCAGTGTTTTTTTGCACGCAGACAATGTGTGTGTGTGTCTGTGTGTGTGTATTCTCTGTCTTTTTGTCTGTGTCTGCGTGTGTGTGTGTGTGTGTGTGTATGTGTGTTTGTGTGTGTGTCTGTGTGTGTGTGTATTCTCTGTCTGTTTGTCTGTGTCTGCGTGTGAGTGTGTGTGTATGTGTGTGTGTGTCTGTGTGTCTGCGTGTGTGTGTGTGTGTGTGTGTGTGTGTGTGTGTGTGTGTGTGTGTATGTGTCTGTGTGTCTGTGTGTCTGTTTGTCTGTGTGTCTTTGTTCGGTGTGTGCACGCGTGTGTGTGTGTGTACAGGTGAAATAGTTGTGCTATCCTGTGAGCCTGCCTGCCACTTTCCATCCCAACCACCCCTGACTGGAGTCTTTTTATTGTCTGTTTCGCCCTTCAGGGAGAGCAGCTGAAATTGACTTCTCATATTGGGGGAGAAACAGTTGGAGAAAGGCTGAGAGGTGTGCCGTCGTGGGGCTGGGGAGGAGGAGGAGGAGGAGGAGGAAGAGAGAGGGGGGGGACAGTGCAGTAGGGCTCCAAGGATGTCTTCTTTTTCACTTTCCTCATCCTTAGATGTCCATTCCTGCTGAAATCATCGGCTCTGCCCTGATAATGGAGACTGCTGAGTCAGCCTATGATTCTAACCCAGCCAATTCCTCAAGACCTCCACTCTCTGTGAGAGAGAGAGAGAGAAAGAGAGAGTGAGAGAGAGGGAGAGATAGAGAGAGAGAGAGAGAGAGAGAGAGAGAGAGGGAGGGAGAGAGAGAGAGATTGGGGGAGAGAGAGAGAGAGAGGGAGAGAGGGGGGAGAGAAGGGGGGGGGTTGATGACTCCTGTGTTAATGACATTCCTCTCACCAGTGCTGAGTAAATATTGCATTTTCATCTTGTGACAGTATCTGCCTCTGCACAGATCTGTGTGGCTTGTGTACCAAACATTCCCTTCCTCTCAGTCTCAGTCTCTGTCTCTGTCTCAGTCTCTGTCTCTGTTTCATTCCCCGTCTCTGTGTCATTCCCAGTCTCAGTCTCTGTCTCAGTCTCAGTCTCTGTCTCAGTCTCAGTCTCTGTCTCAGTCTCTGTCTCTGTCTCTGTCTCTGTCTCTGTCTCTGTCTCTGTCTCTGTCTCTGTCTCTGTCTCTGTCTCTGTCTCTGTCTCTGTCTCTGTCTCTGACTCAGTCTCTGTCTCTGCTTCATTCCCCGTCTCTGTCTCTGTCTCTGTCTCTGCCTCTGTTTCATTCCCCGTCTCTGTCTCTGTCTCTGTCTCTGTCTCTGTTTCATTCCCCGTCTCTGTCTCAGTCTCAGTCTCAGTCTCAGTCTCTGTCTCTGTCTCTGCCTCTGTTTCATTCCCAGTCTCAGTCCCAGTCTCTGTCTCAGTCTCAGTCCTGCCAACATGAATGGGCAGCTTTTAAGGAATCATTCTCTGATGCCGACATGACCAAGACATTTAACCTAAATCCCACATCCACAGAGGATGTATGTGTCACCCTAGCAAGACATCTTGCATCATTCTTTGACAAGATTGTGGCTAGGTTGTCCCCTCTGTGTAGGCATCAACTGAATCCAGAAGAAAACAATGGCTAAAAAACTTCACACTTATTAATGACAAGTAAGTAGTGTGTGTGTGTGTGTGTGTGTCTGTGTGTGTGTGTGTGTGTGTGTGTGTGTGTATGTGTGTGTGTGTGTGTGTGTGTGAATGTGTAGTGCTGTTGTTGTTGCCTTAAGCCTTTTCTTTCTGTCTTTCTGCTCCTATGAGGTCTTTTCCACACGCGTGGGGGAGAGAGGAGAGAAGGAGAGAGAGAGAGTGAGAGAGTGCTGGGTATTTTTATCCAATGCTGTGTTGTGTGAGGGTGTTGGGTGCAGGTGAGTGAGGTGTGCTACAGCAGTTTACCCTCTGCACTCTCCTGCCACAGACTGGGGCTGCGGGCGCGGGGTGAGTCGGCTGCCTCTCCCTCATGCGCTGATGCGGCGGTGAGGTTGAGGAGAGGAGTGGGGGAGACGGTGTCTTTTGTTGCTGTTTGCTGGGTGTCTGGGCTCTTGAAGAGTTTTTCTCTTTCCAGCGGAGAACTCGGCGTGAAGTGCGGGGAGTGTGTCGCAGCTCCAGGCATAAACATCTTTAAAAATATCTACCAGGCCAGGACGGGAGGAAATGTGTCAGTCGCTCTCTCCCTCTCTCTTTCCCTCCCTCTCTCTTTCTCTATCTCGCTCTCTTTCCCTCCCTCTCTCTTTCTCTCTCTCTCTCTCTTTCTTCCTCTCTGTGTCTCACCAGCTTCCCTTATCCCTCTCTGATGTGTGTGTGTGTTTGTTTGTGTGAGTGTTTGTGCAAGTGTTTGTGTGTGTATGTGTCTATGCGTGTGTGTGGTTGTGTCTGGAACCAGAGAAAGATGTTTCTGTGTCTCAATATAACAATGTGGCTCAGTGTCACTGTCTACTCTGCCGTCTCACAGTAACTAAAAAAGCACTATTAAACTGACGGCTAATTTCACTGTCTTTGGTTGCCCTATCAGTGACCCTAAAAAGATGACATCACATTCCTGCAACCCTTCCTCACAAAACTCAATATGTCAGCATGATCTTAGAACCATCCTCTTAACCATCTTCCAAGAATTGATAACTGCTCCCCCATACTCCCAACTCTGAAAATGAAACATCTTCGCTCTCATTTCTACATCTCCGTCACTCCGTCACACTTCGTCACTCCCTGTGCCAGCATTTCCCCAACCTTTTAATTAGAGGTGGGGTGGTCCGCTCCCTATCCCCCCCCCCCCCCCCTTCATTTTTGTAAACATTACCTCATACTCTGTCTGTGGAACTCTGGGATTGGACAGAAGGGGTTGCTGTGGAAACCCAGGGTCTGGCTGTGAGTCCCCTACGAGGAGGCTCCCTCTAACAAGGAGACAAAGAGGGCAACGGCCCCCCCTTCAGCAGAGGGACTCGCAGGCACACACCCCATGAACAAAAGGGTCACCAGGTCTTAAGTCCCTGGCAACCGTGAAAACCATGTGCACAATTGTAAGAAACGGGAAGGAGAGTGCGAGAGATAGAGAAAGAGTGGATATGTTAAGGAGGTTTCCTAAAAAAGGCAAGGTAGAGATGGGGGGGGGGGGCTTCAATATATATATATACATATATATATACAGAGAGAGAGAGAGAGACGGAAAGAGAGAGTGAAAGAGAAAGATGGAAGATGTAGGCATGTTGGCAAGTGGTGGGAGAGTTGGGTGTGGGAAGGTCTAGAGGTCAACTTGGGCTGAATGTGAGGGGAACACTTGTTCAGGAGGGAAAGTTCCAGAAATGTCAAAAGATCGGGAGCACACAATAGCTTCCCATTAAAATTACCCGGGGACGCACAATGTAACTGCTTCCACTGCTCCACTGGTGGGAGGCCATTATCTCACCCTTCTAATGGCTTTTATGTAGGGCCCTCTGCTCCAAACTACATTAAGTTTAACATGCACACTTGCAAAGAGACTCCTAGCAATCCATAGTAACTGAATGTGTCTAGGTGCACATAAACCGGAAAGACACAGCCACACACACGGAGAGCCTCAGACACACAGAGACACATAGACTCACACACACATACAAACACACACACACACATACAGACACACACATAGACTCACACACCCCCACACACACACAACCACTCACACACACAAACACTAGCTTCAAGTGAGCCACTCCTGCCTTTGCAGTCTCGGTGGAATTGAAATGGAGTAAAAATAATCTGAAGACACTTTATTTGAACTGGCTGGCTCTCTCATGCGCTCTGTGTCATGCTGTGTTGTTAAGCTGTAGTTTAAAAAGCTTTCTCCCTCCGCCACGTTGGGCAAACATTTTTTTCTTATTATTTTCATACAGAGAGAGAGAGAGGGAAGGAGAGAGAGAGATGACAGGGGAGAGGAAGAGAAGGGGGAGCGCCACTATGGAAGACCCCCCTCCTCCTCCTCCCTTCCCCTTGCCACCCCCCAAATGAAGTGGTGAAAGAGGAGCGACTGCACGGTCTGATGTTGCCAGGGTGACAGGAACGGCCGCTCGCAGCAAAGCCCCTTCGAAGTTTTGAAGCTTTATCTGTGAGATGCACAACTGAGCCTCAGGCCAGTGCACTACAGACACACACACCGACACACTCAAACTCTCATTTGGAATGATGCACACACACACACACACAGACACACACACACACACACACACTCACTCTTGCTCATATGTAAATACAATGCGTAAAATGGATGAACGCACGCACACACACCACACACAAAAACACATAGACACACACATACACACAGACACACATTATCTCAGTTGAGCAATTAACTGTGTGCTATTGTTATTAAATAAGAAACTTCAATCCTGCTGGCCTCCAATCCAAAACGTTGCACAGTGATACAATAATTCACACCAACATGCATGAGAAACACTCAAACACCCACAGCTAAATTCAAAAAATGTTAATGCAAAAAGCCAAAGCCTGGAAAGTCTATTTATTGTTGTATATCAATGATGGACCCTGGATCCTTCTAAGGATAGAGAAGAGGAGTCCATATGTGAGTGAGTGAGTGAGTGAGTGATAGTCAGTGAAAGAGAAAGCACTTGATGGAGAGAGACAGATGGAGATGTGGGATGGGAAGATGGGATGGGGAGGGGAGGGGGGAGGGTAAGGAGGACGGGGACATCGGGGACAGGGACACATACCTTGGGAAACATCAGACTCTCACACTGGTTTCTGTTGCCTGGGATGGTTAATAATTAATGCATGCACTGCACACCGGCAGCTTCAAATGTAAATGTGTGTGTGTGTGCCTGTGTGTGCACGCATGCATGTGTGTGTGTGTGTGTGTGTGTGTGTGTGTGTGTGTGTGTGTGTGTGTGTGTGTGTGTGTGTGTGTGTGTGTGTGTGTGTGTGTGTGTGTGTGTGTGTGTGTGTGTGTGTGAGAGTGTGTGTGTACTGTATGTGTGAGGATGTGGGTGTGTGACCTGAATGGGGATCAGTTTAATTCCCCTGTGGCTGGCCTAGTGTAAGGCAGGGAGCTCATCAGGGGACAGGACAGACAGTTTCCATGGAGCAAGTGCCACTCACGCACACAGCGTCTGGCATACGCCTCTGCGCACACACACACACAACCCACTGTGGCCCCAGGGCTTCAGGTTCTGCACAAGTTCAAGTTTACTTGCCATCACTTGAGACGCCCACTCATGCACTCTCTCCCTTATGTGCATGATAAATATATACCACCTGAGCTTTAACGCCAAGAGAGGCAGATGCTCTCGGTAGCCTGCGGAGTTGTCTCGACTTCACAAACATCTACTTCTTAGTGTTTCCATCGAGATGCTGGTCAAGGCAGCAAACTTGCTCTCTAAAGGTGACGATACGTGGGGCAACTTTTTGAGCGGTGTTGCCGGGCACACACGTGACCGGTTCCTAGTGTTCTGATTGGATGATTGTGACAAGTTGCCCATTGATGATTAAAATATTGATTAAAATGCCCAGTAAGTGCCTGAATAAAACATATCTCAGCATCATTGCTCACAAACTTGCCCTGTGTCCGTAAAGTCTCCCCTCAGCAGCAGCATGGAGACGACTTCTCTGAAAAAGCTAACTCCATCTCATCCCGCAGCTCAGCTGAACTGAGATCTGGTGACGGGCTTGGCCGCTGTGCTGGGTGAGATTAATACCCTGTCATGTTTGTGGTGCCATTCCTACACAGCCCAAGCCTTCTGGCAAAGAAGCATTATCCTACTGACAAAGAAAAGAAAAAATAAGCCCATCTACAGATGGATACATTGCTTCAGTAGAGAGGAACACATGATTGGCAATGATGACCAGATAGTCTGTATTAAACTAGGGACTCCAAACGAAATTCTCACTATTAAGCCTGTATGGTTGAGACCCAACATGATGGATGCCAAAAACTCCACCGCCATTTGAAAGCAGAATTCACAATGTCTGGAATTATCTCCAACTTCCAGTTGATGAAATGTTTTTGATCCTCCAATGACCAATGTTTTTGCATTATGAACATCGAACTCCAAAATGTTTTTTGCCCCCTTTTTTTTTACAATGCCAGCTTGTTTCTGGGACCTCACTGTAATCTGTTGCCTACTAATGCCTTGTCTTTTAGGAAGCAACCATTGTTTTGCACAAGGTGAACATCACGCATCTACAAGCACATCCCATTCAAAGGGGAATCTTTTGTCTGGTGAGTTCACCCTCTGAAATGTACAAACTTATCAAACTTCAAACAAGCCTCGGTTGTCTAAGGGCTTACGAATTCTTTAAAGCAACTGCTTTCCTTCATCCTCCCAGGCTAAAGTGGAAAGAACAGGTACATTCAATAACAGATCATGTCCTTCCTTTTGGTTTGCATTCAGATGGAGCCTCAGCCACTCATGTTCCAGCAGCAAGCCTTTTCTTTCACAGAGCATTTGCTTTTCCTTGAGGTGCTCATAGAGATGAATTTAGATGGACTTTGTCCACAGCCTCTGAACGCCTCCCTCCCACTCTAGGTCTCCCTCTCCTTCCGTCTCTGTCTCTCTCATTCTGTTTAGTTCTGTGCACTCTCTCTCACACACACACTCAAACACACACACACACACACACACACACACACACACACACACACACACACACACACACACACACACACACACACACACACACACACACACACACACACACACACACACAGAGGCACATACATGCATCATCACACACACACACATACAGAGCAGGACATGGCTTTTTGTGGATGTGATGCTAGGCACACACTCACAGCAGGACTTTGGCACGCTGCCCGCGCGCTGCCTGCCTGCCTTTACCACCTGGCAGCGGGCCAGACTCAGCACCGAGTCACTGGGTCAACATATGACAGCGGCGGGCCAAGAGCAGGCAGGTCCCTCCAGAACCACCGCTGACTGCTGCAGACTGACCCCCCCTAGCCCCCGCTGGATGTGCGTCCTCTCTGGACACCTCGAGTCTCGCTGGGGGCCCCTCCGGAGACCCCGGAGCTGCCAATCCAATCAGCCCTTGAGATGCCCTCCCTCTGCCAGCTTGGCTTTCGGCGTGGTCCCAGGGCAACGCTGGATTCTACAGCCAGCTGGCTGCAAAGTGCAACAGAGCCCTTCTTTAATGGTTATATCAGCATGCGGTGCACACAGGAGCACTGTGACAAGCTCTCTCTTTCCCTCTCCCTCACTCTTCCTCTCTCACTTTTCCTCTCTCACTACTCCTCTCCCTACTGGTCCCCCTCTCTCTCCCTCGTACAGAGCTGTGCTGCACACGTTCTCTTCCAGGGGCAGGAGCTCCTGCTGTGACGGGCACACAAACATGAAAGCCACACAAGCGCATGCTTTTTTATTTTCATGACTTGCTAACTGTTCTCCGTTCACACAGCCCACTCTATACGATTCCTCCATTTGCACACAAACCCCGGTGTGTGCTCTGTGTGCTTTTCCAAATGAGCCACCCAGACTTGGCCTGGATTAGTGACCATCGGGACACACTGGGAGGATGGGTGAGGGTGGTGGGGATAGAAGACTGACATTCCGACATATAGGATTTATCACAGCTCCTTGTGGTGCCAGATATGTTGCGGGTATTATTGCTGTTCTACTCCATACCCAGGGGCACGAGGCATTACTGAGGATTACTGGAAAACACTTGGCAACCCTCTGCAAGTTCACAGCAGCACCACTGGACCAGAGTGGTTGCAGAACAGAGAAGATTTTCCTGGTCAGTTGTATCATTTCTTTGAGGGATAGGCTTATTCCAGGATTTGTCTATAAAGACTGTAATACAATAACTAATCTTTAACTCCCCCAAAAAAAATCTGTTTTATGAAATGCATGGTTGGATTACATATAAGAAATAACAATGTGTTGACTGCAAGTCATTGAGAGGTGATGCTTTATACAGTGGAGAACTGCAGGTGGAGTGTGGTTGGTGGGGTAACGGGCTTTGGCAGATTGCTGGTGTAGCCTTTTGGAGAGAGAGTGCTGCAGAGGAAGTTTTAAGGTGACCCTCAGTTTCAGCTCTAGGGAGAGAGAGGGAGATGAAAGGGGAGCTATGTCTACAGCTTATCAAACTTTAATACACAGGCAGGGGAGAGGAGTCAAACAGCAGGCACTGCTCACTGAAAAAATCATACAGTGAGAGGGGGAGGGGGCAAGGGGGAGGGAAAGAGAGGGAGAGAGGCAGAGAGAAGGGAAAAGAGGAGAGGAGAGAGAGAGGGAGAGAGAGAGAGGGAGGAAGAGAGAGGCAGAGAGAGTCTGTCATGCATACTTTCTCCTTCTATCCTTTTGAAAATGAATATAGATGGGCTTTGACCCTAGTCCTTGACCATCAACCTGCTCTCTCTCTCTTTATCTCTCCCTCTCTCGCTCTCTCACACACTCTCTCTCCCTCCCTCTCTCTCTCTCACTATTTCCCTCCCTCTCTCTCTATCCCTCCCTCCCTCTCTCTATATATCTCTCTCTCTCCCTCCCTCTCTCTCTCTCTCTCTCGCTCTCTCACTCACTCTACTTTTCCCTGATGCCAACTACCATCTGTATGCAAGTGTGTTCCCACCTGAATGACAGGTCACCTGCTTGTGGTGGCTGAGCACAGTTCATCTGCAATTGCCCTGATGTACACATTACACCAATGATATCTCCACCACAGCACTTAAACTTTTCCTATGAGTCATCCAATATCCTTCGTGGAACTTAAAACTGTGCATTCCTGAGTGCTTTTTTGTTTGTTGAAATTGTTTTGGGACCGTTGATGTCTGAGAATGGATGGCTCATTGGCATGCTCGGTATCATGTGCCACCTGTTTTTAATGGAAGCTCACTTTCATTGTTCAGAATGAAATGGAACAAAGTGTCAGCATCTAAATGTAGTGCTCGTTCATTTACTTGGCTTTTTTGTCTTCTGGTGGGTCAAAAGGTTGGTAGATTAGACAGTAATTATGGTGCAGTTACTACGTGACTACTTTGCTATAAAAGAAGACAAAAGGTGAAGTTGTTCATCTGTTTCAAGAAAAAGATACAGACTTCAACTTATCCACCGGACTCCAGGTGATAGACAGCTACAGGCAGATTGTTGGGGAAGTGGGGCCAGACATTTAACCCTGAATCAATCCAGTCACAGAATACCTTGTCAAACCAATGGAGCATGTGACTGTATATAGAGCGTGTGAAAGCCATACCACCAATATAAAATCTATGTCCGTAACAAACCAAACTGCCGTCCTTTCCCGATGTGTTTCCCACTCATACATACACTAAATCATCAATAATTACACCCCTCTCACATCTCATCTCCCAACCGTCAACTTTACTTTTCCTTTCCCTTCACTAAAGGGCGTGTTGTGTCCTTATGTGCACATAGGCCTTGGATCACAGGATGTCAAACAGCACTGTCCCTGGATAGGAGGCATCAGGTGGATGCTGTTCTTTGTTGCTCCAGCCCTGCTTGCCAGAAAAGCTCGAAGTCTGGAGAGAAGAGTTTGTTTTGTGCATTTATGTATTCACTCACTCTGTTTTCAAGTCTCCTCTTTCATCTCACCTGTTTGCCTTGGATTTACAAAGTGTGCTTTAGTGCAGGCAGTGAAGATGACCTTTCTGTAAGAATACAAGTGAAAACCTTTGGCATATAAGGATAGGGCGCTATGAGGAGAAAGTGGAAATACTGTAGGTCTGTGTTAGCACTTTGATGTTAAAATGTGACCATTTATTTTCTCAAATATACTCAAATTAACTGAAAATCAACTGATATTGCACCTATATTTCCATGTAAGTAAGTGGTTTTAGTCATGTTACACCTGGAAGAGTTCCATTGATTTCCTCAGTATTGCATGTATAAGCTTTTCATTTCACAGCTGTGTGTTGATTACCCAACCAGTATACTGGCGCAGGTTTGACTGGTTTTAGTACTATGTGGCTTCCTCTCTGAATTATATCGATATGCAATTCTAACCAACCGTAACTCCCATTGATAAAATAAGTTGGTGTATACCTCATCCCACCAACATGACAAAAGACACAGACACAACAGTTTTATCAAATACATTTTATTTTTGAAAAAAATGTACATTCAAGTCATGACATACCAAAGTGTGAAGAGGTTTAGAGTAGAATTCTGTCAAACCTTTAACTGTTAAATGCCATTACAAAATTGTGGCAGTTAAGACTGTTTAACTGGATGCAGACCGGATCTCTTCTTTCATCTCTTAAGTCTATATCACATTAAAGTCTATTTCTAAAAACTCCAAGAGTAGGGCATTTTTATTCATGTGTATTGACGACAAACATGACACAGAAAATAGTGATTTATTTATACTATAATAGCATTAAAGCAGCACATATTTAGTCTTATCATTAACTGCTCTCTAAGAAATGTTTAAAAAGATTTTAAATCTTGTCCTTTTTTGCATTTCCCTGGTTTGTATGTATCTGTGTGTGTGTGTGTGTGTGTGTGTGTGTGTGTGTGTGTGTGTGTGTGTGTGTGTGTGTGTGTGTGTGTGTGTGTGTGTGTGTGTGTGTGTGTGTGTGTGTGTGTGTGTGTGTGTGTTTGTGTGTGTGTGTATGAGTGTGTCTTGTGAGCGTGTGTGTGCGTGCGTGTATGGATGTGCAAGGGAGTGCGTGTGTGTCGTCTGTGTCTGTGAGGGAAGATGAGAATCATCATCTTGCTGTGAGTGGCATAATTGGCTCTTTTCTTCCCTGCCGCTACTTAGCGCTGATAGCCCAATTTAGCCGCCACATGCTAAAGACACTTTCAGAGTGTAATCACAACCAAAGAGAATGGGTTTTACTCACTTTAGAGCTCGTTTTTCGAGATGGTCTCTGTGGACACTGGCGCTGATGGCTCTCCTAGTTCTCCGAGGAGATGCTACAGAGGTTCCACACAAAGATACTCGAATGCACCCAGAGCGCGTCCTCGGGAAACCTAACAGGGTATACATTCACGTCTCCTAGGACCACTGAAGCCAGCCCATGGCTTGATATAGTGGTAATACTGATCTACTCATTTAGATATTTGGACGGGAGAGGGATCCAGGATAAGACTTCATATCCCAGTGCTCTCTTTATTCTTTTGGAAGTATTTAGTTGAAGAAGGACCCTGAGTGCAAGGGATAGGGGCTTTGAGATAATCTTTCATTTCCCCCTTATTTTTATTCTTTTTTGTTGTTGTTAGTCCCTGTCTGTCTTTCACCAAGCTCTGTCAAATGGTGTTCCTTATGCGTCTTTAACTCTGTCTCTCTCTCTCCTTATCTCTCCTGGTTGTCCCGTCTTTTTCTACTACTCTGTGTCTGTCCGTTTTGTTTTTTTAGCTCACTTTGCTTTCTCTTTTCCTATCTCTAAAGCGCACAGTGCTTGGTTTTTCTCTCGCTGCAGGCTGTTTTCTTTGGTAGACTGAAACAAGAAATGCAAAGGCGGCAGATGAGAGAGAGTGAGAGAGAGAGAGAGAGAGAGAGAGAGAGAGAGAGAGATAGAGTGAGAAGGGGGTTACAAAAAAGAGAAGAACTTTCTGTTGGCATTCATTTTTGTTCTCCAAATGCCATTAAAATACTGTCTGTTGAAGGCAATACAGTGCCTGTCCTTGCAGACAAAAACAAGGATAAAGACGACACAAGAAGACAAAGTGTTGGATTGTGCAGTCAGTGGAGCTACAGGTGTGTGGAGTTGGGAGCCAGGCTGTGTGATACTCACATATTCTCACCTTCTGCCTTAACGATAGCATAGAAACATATGAAATTCACCTCAGTAACATATCAAAGGCATACAGAAAGAAGTGTTCAAAAACAACAAAACAATATCACTCGCCAAGAATGCTTTCACCCTCAAAATGGTTCTACAGGCAATGCCATATGGTTATTTTACAAATAGGTCTACTATAACATGCGTGTGACATAGAACCGGTCGGTCTGAAAACACACTTAGTTCTGTGTAGAACGAATA
The DNA here is from genome assembly GCF_963457725.1 of Sprattus sprattus. Lineage (NCBI taxonomy): Eukaryota > Metazoa > Chordata > Actinopteri > Clupeiformes > Clupeidae > Sprattus > Sprattus sprattus. Next base: position 24,634,166 of record NC_137924.1, read on the forward strand.
GTTCTTTTTTTCTCAACTGTGTGAGATACAAAACCAAGCCACCTAACTAGGGGCCTTGGAAGCTATCCATTAAATGCAGTTCTTACGCTGTTTATTACCATCTTCGACTTCAGTAGCAAGCTCTTCTCTGCTGCCTCTCTAATAAAAAAGAGAAGACAGATTTAAGTCAGTGATTTGCAGTACTTGAGGCAAATGTGTCAAAGAGATCCACAAAAACACTATACCAATAAGGGAAGTAAGCACACGCACAATCAATAATAATAATCATCATCAGTAAACTGCGATGTGGTGTCAACGATGAAACATTTATCATCGCAATAAGTGGCAACTGCAGTGACTCACCGCGTTCCCTGCAAACAAAGGGAACTGGCTTGGTGGTTTAAAGGCTTTGTCTTTATTTTTCTCTTAAGCATGTGACTGAGTTTGGAAAACCTGACAGGTGTGTTTTCTATTTTTCGGGTCACTTGAAAAATTGACAAAATATTTTTCGGTTTTAGGATCAGATCAAGGCTACAGACTTGTCGTTTAGTGGTCAAAAGAGTAAGTAAATAACCACACATAGAGGCGGGATTTTGAAAGGCCACTGTCTGTTTCCGTTTGCCCATGCAGTGCAACATTAACAAAAAAAAGCATACACAAAGTACTACAACACAGATAAAAAATCTTTTACTTAATAACATTAATGAGTCATTACAGAATTTGCATATGTGGACCTCTAAAGATGTTGGAATGGCAAGTTCTCGTGACAGGTGTGAAAGGTACATAACTTGCGGACAATGCAAAACTTAGTACAAGGTTTCCAAAATGTGTAATCAACTGGACTTTCTGACAACATGGAGGAGCCTAACCCTGTGTGTCTTTGAAAAATGATTACACTCCTGTTACTTCCCATATCTGTCTCTCCAGCCCTCACTGAGAGCTGTGCGCTCTTTGTAGGCCTCTGACGTCTGAGCGAGGCTGAAGTACACCTGGAAGAGTTAAACATTGATTTCCCTCATGAATATCAATCGCCTCTCTCTCTCCCTCTCCCAGTCTGTCTCTCTCTCTCTCTCTCTCAGTCTGTCTCTCTCTCTCTCTCTCTCTCAGTCTGTATCTCTCTCTCTCTCTCTCTCAGTCTCAGTCTCAGTCTCTCTCAGTCTCTCAGTCTCTCTCTCTCTCTCTCTCTCTCTCTCTCTCTCTCTCGGTCTGTAGTTGAAGCACATGAGAAACACCAGAAGAAGAGAGAACACCCTGCAGAGTGATGTACATTTGCTAAGGAAGATGGTGGGTTGTGGTTTATGTGCAAGTATGATGGGCTTTTTTTATGTCCTACACTATTCTCTGTCCAAGATGTCGGCCAGATTGCCAGGGATGCAGTCAGCACCAGGCTTGGCAGAGACGTGAGGCCACAGAGTTCAGAGTTTCTCAAAGGAGTGGGTGTAAATATGCTTTTCTTCTCCCTCATCCACAGGAAAACTTCACTGAAAATATGCACAAGCTTAGCGGTGTGCAGGTCGCTGATGTAGTTCGGTTTGTCCATGATTCAATTTCACAAGGATTTAGGCGCAATCTGTGGCAGAGGTCCCATGGGAAATATGTACTTTGATTAATGTGAACCTAAGGTATGGTAGGAAAGGGTTTGAGGGTCACCACAAGCCAAAGTCCTGTGGGAATCAACACCGGAGAATCTTAACCAAACAAATTAGAACGGAATGGCCACAGCGGCAGAGCCCTCCTCAGACCTGTGGCTCTGGAGGTACATCCTCCCTGCCAAAGCTCCGTATGTGTTGCAACAGTAGGATTATGAGCTGGCCATAGGCAAAATGCAGGGAGCTGGCTGTATGACATAATCACTGGATGATAATAGAAGATTTTAAGGTTTTATTTAACCAAATTGTCCATCAGGTGTGTTTTAGTCATGGTTAAAACCGAAGGTTAATTTGTGCGGGGAAAAGTTTAGAGAAGTTCTGCCATCTGTGTGGCAACTTCCATTTTCTTTGGCACTAAAGCAGATGTACTCGATTCTAGATTTCCGAAACGAAATTTACACTGAACAATACTCAGTTTTGCTCTGTCAGAAAATCATGCAGGATTGACGCACAATAAAACACAAACACCCAAAAAAAATGTCTGTGATGATAAAGGTCAAGCCGATAAGTGTTTGAACAGCAGCTCGGATGGGAAAATGAACAAGAGGATAGGCCTGAAACGCAACATTAAAATTCTGCCGTCATATCCTGCTGCCAAATTAATCATGGCCTTTTAGTATGTTACAGAGGCTTGTGCTGAAAATATGGCTGTCAAACTACAAACCATAAACATTATGTGTAATTCTGATTGGGTGTTACCCTACTTTTTCTTCCTTTTAATTAATGAGCATTCAATTATATCTGTTGAAAGTAATAGGCAGCACTAAATCATTCTTGTCTTCTGCCACATCTTATTAAATTGTTTTGTCTGATTTACATAGCCCGGTCTACATGTGGACCACGTGAACGCGTCAATTATTCCCTGCATAAATGCAATAAAATGTTTCAATTCATAATTGAATTTAAGAATTATATAATAACGTTATCACGGCATTGCGCCTGATTAGCTTTTATTTTACATAAGAGGACCTTGGTCTGAAAGACAGACTTAAGTGGTATTACTGCATGCAAAACGTCGAGACATAAAAAAGGAGACGAGATTATTCTTTCGGTCCATGTAGGCCTAATGATTAATTAGAATATTATATTATTATTAAGAGCCATTCCGGGCGTCCAATGATGACAATGCGAGGCTTAGGCATAGGAGGCCACTTCAGAATGATGACAACGGCAGCTTTTCAACCTTTCAACTCCTGCAACTCTCTCTCCCTCTCTCTTTAACTATGTGCAGTGCGAGGAATCACTGATCATTTTCCTCGCTTAGTCTGAAAACTTAGTTGTTTGCATGCATGCATTCTTTACAAATAGAAGGCTATAAGTACAAGTTCATAACTTTAATCTAAAGCAACAACTACGCAGGTTTAGTTGATTAAGTTCGATGTCGAAAATAAAACAATTCGCCAGCTAAAGTAACGAACTCCTTCAAGATCATTTACAATAATTAAAAACGTATTGAATAGTTGTCTATGAATTACATGATATTGTGTATTTGTAATGTTCGGCTGTCTATGAACTCAAAACAATGCAGAAGCACAAAAAAATGCTAAAATTGCCCAAAGTGTGACAGCAGGATTACACAATTCAGAATCATGTTACGCAAAATATTCGATTCATTTAACTGTTTTTTGTTTTTAACAACTTTTATCCTCCTCATGCTACCAGATCCATTTAAAATGACTCAAAGTCAAGTAAAATGCTTGAGGTTTAATCAAATACTGTGCAAAATGTCCAATAAAATGCAAAACTGCACATTCAGTCCAATTCAGTATGTCTTGGCAATAGCCTTATGCTAGATAGTCTATTCTGCATTTCATTATAGCCTACTTCTTGGTTCAACATTTCTGTCATCACTGAGTAACAGTCAACTTCACTATACTACGAAATAATATTTGGATGGCTTACTACTTTTTTAAAAGGTTTGTACTAGTCTCAAATTAATTACCCTATTTGGAAGCCTAACTTCTCTTGCGATCCCTGATGTCCTTTACCCCTTCCACTGCTGCTGCTCAAATTGTGACCCCCCCCCCCCCCCCCCCCCCCCCTTCTCCATTTATCTCACCATGGCAACCGCAGTGGGGGCTCACAAATGTCTCCCCATCATTGTGACGGGCGTCCTTGCGCATCTGTGCCCGACAGTTCATTCACCATTAATCCGTGAGAAAGAGCACAGACAAACTTCACAAGATGAAAGGGGGAAACAAATCGGTTAGATAACTATAAAATAAACTACCGTGGGACTATATCATACCCTTAGTTTATAGCAAAGTCGAAAATATGTAGACCGCATCACATAACGTGTAACACACATGGATGGACCAACCGTATTTTGAGGACAAGCGAATCAAATTATGAGGCAAGGCCTGCCGGGGAGAGTAATCTTATGTTGTCTAAACTACCTCACTGCGATGCACCGCTTCTCCGAGACAAGTGTGAGTGTGTAACTTGAGAGAAATTTCTGTGACTTGTTCTGCCCGAGGGAAACTTTTCTAAAGTGAGAATGATTTATCAAGTTGTTTATCAAAGGAAAGCGCAACTAAACCGTCTATTCGATCAGGCTAAGGGGTCTATAGTCGTGTCTAGTTGTATTCAAATGCAATGTAGGAACCGCAGCATCACTCCCTACTCACGCACATGATATTTTGCACATACACACAGTAAGAGAGATAGATAGAGAGAGAGAGAGAGAGAGAGAGAGAGAGAGAGAGAGAGAGAGAGAGAGAGAGAATCTTACATCTCAACCTGTCTACATATTTACTATATGGAGCAAAATATTGTATTCTCGAGTGAACCTTTACCAGTTAAAAACTCACAATTTTCCAAACCCTTTCATCTGAATCCAAATGACCAAAATGATAATAATCTCTCCACTTACCGGTTAGAAAATCTCCCCCGCTTTCACCTTCAGTTTCAAATACACAGCGGTTCCCTCACTTTCCTCAGATTGAACTGAGCTCAGCTCTCCTCTGCTCGGCTATTATTTTCACTTAAATATATGAAAATTTATGCTAATGAAAATCAGCGCTAACTGTTCGTCACTTGCTGTACTTGGGGATTTTTCCCCTCTCTCTCTCTTTGCATACAAAAGAAATCAACCCCACAGCAGGTGATGGGAAGATCTATACAAATAAACGACTGAACACATAAATAAACAGAAAGTTCCATTCTGAGAGGCAAAGCCTTTAACACGTTTTAAAAGCGATTTTCCATGTCCCGTCTGGATGCTTTTGGGGGAAATGTCTTTCCTCGCCACATCTCTGCCCTCACGTAGATCGGCGGTCGCAGGAGACACGTTTGAAAGCGCGCACTGTGAAATTCATCGCGGTAATTTGGGCTAAATCCACCGTGGGTATTAATGAAAAGACGGTCCCATGGCGCTCAGCCTGTCCACCCTGCGCAATGTAAACACGGCCATGGGAGCTACTCGGGCTTTTCAGCCGGAAACAAAGTGAAATCTGCAGCGAAGGAAAACATGGAATTCTGGCACCGGTTACTGAAATTAGTTAGGTGTAGATTTTTTCATTTGCATTTATTTTCTATTGCATGAAATGTGAGTTTAAAAATTACTCACATAGAGAGGGCATATCTTGATGGTGGAAAACATTAAGAGAAACCAGTGACTATACCAACCTCAAGGCCCCTTACTTATGTGAATGGTTGAAGCAATCCTTTGACATTATTTATAAATTCCATCTCCTGCTGTTCTTCACTTATCCAAAAGAGTGTGTGCTAGATTTGTGGGGAGATTATATTCCAATCCTGTGTATTTGTTTGCGGGGAACCAACTATGTAATGACTGTCATTCACTGAAACCCGCGGTTAAGTTACTAACTTTTGGTTTATTTAATTCACACCTCCGTTGTTGCTCAATGACTGGAATAGAAAAGGAATGTTTGGCGTTACTAAGAGTAATGAACGCTCCAGCCTTTCCCCCAAATCCCCCATGGACTGCTCAATTTGCTCTTGTTTGGGTTGCCACTCTCTTTTTCCGCGGTTCAGTGGGGTTTGCCTTTACTTTGTGGTTCCGCTTGGAAAACATCTTCTCAACCATTAACTCTATGACGACCGAAGGGCTAGGAACTACTATAAGCAGTGGTTTGTCTTAACTATTTAAGTAATTAAAGTCTTTTTGCAGTTTTGCTGTCAGTTTTTTTATATACCGTCATTATAGTTTTTTTCAAGTGCTTAATTGATATAATATTTAGCTATGTGTTCACATGAATAATCTGTCTTTCCTTTTTTCAAATAAATTATGACAAAGGGTTTATTTTATAACTTAAAATGTGTAACAAAGCAGTTGGACCCCTGACAATAATGCTCAGCGTTCTGTATTTATGTAAAAAAAATGCATCTCATACTGGTAATACCCAATACATTATAATTGTTGTGTAGAGCAAGAAACAAGGCTTTCCTGTGCCTTGCTGTAAGCAGCTGCCCGTCGTTGAGGAGTTGGCCAATCAGCAGCTGTCTTGCATTAGGCTCAGCATCCTAATTGGATGGAAGATGTAGATGGTGTGCGCACGCCCGAGCGAAGATAAACATTCGTGTGCTTTCTATCTGAGAGGGAGGGACAGCTCTAACTATAACAGCAAAGAGAGGGAAGGAGAAGCAGCGACAGTGGGCAAAAACAACGTACCCATAAATAAAGGGTTGCATTGAACCTGTCGATAACCAATTCTAAGGCGACTTTACTGAAGCAAGAGAGGAAGAGGCGCAAGGAGACAGCTCCACCAGAAAACCACAGCGGAAGCATCCCAACCACAACTTTACAAAGGAATAACAATGCGCTTCTGACATGTCTCCTCCTTTACTGAGCATGAATGGGGCGATGTACTTTCCAGGAGGAATTGAGATCCCTGAACCGCTGAAAGAAGTTTACGGAGCGCCTGACTTTATCGAATGAGATGTTAAATATATTTTTTTTAGACAAAACATCCAATTGTATTCTGTTGCTAAAGCGATGAGCGTCTCTCACGCCAATTTTTGCTATTATGGATTTAAAGTGTTAAACATTTTCCAAATATTTTCAGTTTGTTTCGAAACTTGCATGTGACAGGACGTTGCCCATGGATAATTTTGTTGAAGCATCTCTTTTCTGAGTTTGATTTGGAACCGAGCGAGATACCGCCCATACTTGTGTGAATAATTCATGAAATTGAACTTGGCTGCTTGTGAAGACAAAAGTTACGACAATAGGCTGTAAGGGAGGGGGAATAACAATTTAAAGTGGTCAAGGGGATGGCCACTGCGGCTTCTAACCCCTATCTAGGCAGCAATAGTATTTTGTCGTCAGGCTCGATTATTCACTCAGAGTCGATAGGCAGTGGTATGCAGCCGGGCAGTATTGCAGTTACCTCAGTGTCTGGTGGATACCGAGGCGACCCGAAGATGGTGCAGAGTGACTTTATGCAGGGTGCCATGGCGTCTAGTAACGGTGGACACATGCTCAGTCATGCCCACCAGTGGGTGACATCGCTGCCTCACGCCGCCGCGGCTGCAGCAGCGGCCGCCGTGGCAGCTGCAGAGGCCGCTTCGCCCTGGTCATCAAGCCCCGTCGGAATGGCGGGCAGTCCTCAGCAGCAAGATGTCAAAAACAATTCAAGCAGAGAGGACTTGCATAGCAGCAGCGCGTTGCACCACAGACCATCTCACCTGGGAGCTCACCAGTCGCACCAAGGGGCGTGGGGTGGCACTAGTGCCTCTCACATTCAAACCATCACCGGAGGACAACAGCCATCCCAGCAGTCTCTTATTTATTCTCAGCCAGGGGGATTCACTGTCAACGGCATGCTAAACGCGCCAGGGAGTTTGGTCCACCCAAGTTTGGTGCGAGGGGACACTCCAGAGATGGAACATGGCAACCACCACCATCACCATCACCACCAGCACGCCCACCACCATCACCAACAACACCACAGCGGGGTGAGCAGCCACGACTCCCACTCGGACGAAGACACACCGACCTCTGATGATTTGGAACAATTTGCCAAGCAGTTCAAACAGCGCCGTATTAAATTGGGTTTTACGCAAGCTGATGTCGGCTTAGCGCTTGGCACTCTCTATGGGAACGTCTTCTCTCAGACCACAATATGTCGGTTTGAGGCATTGCAGCTGAGTTTCAAGAACATGTGCAAGCTGAAACCGCTGCTGAACAAGTGGCTTGAGGAGGCCGACTCTACAACCGGTAGTCCTACTAGTATTGACAAAATCGCAGCACAGGGCAGGAAACGGAAGAAGCGCACATCTATTGAAGTTAGTGTTAAAGGGGCCCTGGAAAGTCACTTTCTTAAGTGCCCCAAACCCGCCGCCCAGGAGATAACCTCTCTGGCAGACAACCTTCAGCTGGAGAAAGAGGTGGTCAGGGTCTGGTTTTGCAACCGGAGGCAGAAAGAGAAGAGGATGACGCCTCCTGGAGTGCCCCAAACACCGGAGGACGTTTACTCTCAGGTCGGCAACGTGAGTGCAGACACACCGCCTCCGTCCATGGACTGCAAACGTATGTTCAGTGAGACATGAAAAAAAAAAACTTTTGTTACAATATACTTAATTGGACCATTATCGTACAAGATATTATATTCAATATTTTTGCTACTGTGATATCAAATAGAACCATACTGACATTTGATATTTTTTTCCAAAAGAAACGAAACAAAGTACCCCATCCCGTCTAAAAAGCCGCCCTACGTTTTCAGGAACAAATGTCTCTAACACCCATGACTCTCTGTGCTCTGTCTTTCAGGGGACTTTTTTAATAGATTACTTAAAAGATGCAAGTTTGAACGATGAACGCGACGACCAGAGGGTGACAGCGACACACTCTCTCCGTCAGGTAATTTTGGCGCATTGATAACACAATCAAATCATCTACCGAAAAGCGAAACACAAACACGGACTGCTCCCCTTTGTTGTCCAAAGTTGGATTGTTGTCATTTGGGAAGTTTTGGAGGCGAATGGGATCAATCAGTGTTGACCACGAAGGATTTCTGGACACCTCAGTGTTTGACCGAGGACTGACGTTTAACATTTTGACAAAAGAGAACATAGCCTCGACCCCCCCCCCCCCCCCCACCCCCCCAAATAACTCTTCATCCTCACCTGACCCCAAAGATAGCCTCCCTTTTGTATTTTGTAGTGTTTTGTGGACCAAATTTACGTGAATGGATTTAGAAAAACAGAAGAAGAGAAAATGGCGAAATTGTTCATTTTGAAATTGCACTTACTAGAATTTTTCTTCTCCCGTTGATCCATACACCAGCTTTAGCTGAAGGGTTGTGGCTTTTTCCACTTTACTGACCTTTCCTTGCAGTATTTTTTATTATTTCTTTCTTTTTTTGGTAATTGTAAATCCAGCAATATTGATTCTCATGGTCACATGTTGATTGGGGTTATGTGCTTTATATTTTAATTGAAAGGGTTTGACTATTTTAATCGAATTTAAATATTGCGAGCTGTAATTAATGTTTTCCTGACATTTATCGTTAGCATATATGTGTATCATCTCCCCTGTTTTTATAGAAATTAACTTCTGTTCATTTCATTGTAGGCCCACTGTCTTTCTTCTGGTTATTATAATAATAATTATAATTATTATTTTCAAAATGGCATAAAAGGACAAAGGTGACATCGATCACTGTTAAAGGAAGGTTTATTTTGTTGTGGATGTAATTTAATTTTAGTTGTGATACCGTCCAAAATGACTGAGGAAAAAATAAATTGGTTTGTACTGAAATTACTTAATATTATTCTTCGAGTATGTTTTCTGGATGTTGTGAACGCACGTCTGGCATCTATTTGAGCTCTTTTTGATGAGCCGTCATTACAAAGGCTGTTTCTGAAGCGGTCATGCTTTCATGTCGAAAATAAGTTTGCATTGTTTTGAGATGTCATAATAGGCTTCTTTGACCTTCTCACATGTAGGGCCTGTTGAAAAACAAAAACAACTTTCCACTTTCTTGGCATTACGTGGCCTACAGGAAACTGCTAAATAAAATGTAGACATTCCTGAAAAGTTTCATATCAGGGTAAAATAAAGCTGGTAAATATGTTGTTCTATACCTAACATGTAACATAATAGTAATGCAAAATAATACGGGATCAATAGTATAAAGAGGAATTTTGTGACTAATGTTTGACTCGGTAAAACCCAACATATCACATGCTTCGCTTCGTTGTCATTACAAATACAGTATACACTGCATAGGATAGGAAATATTGAGGTCAACTTGTCGATACTACTTCGTAGCATAAACCATAAACCTACATCATAAAAAGGCTAATACTATCTCATGGATCGGTCTGGCTTATGGTATTCTTCACTGATTTCCTCTGTGCATTCCTTTTGGGCAGAATTTGATCTATTTTCACTTGTCTGGGGTCTTGTTTGTTCGGGCCATGCAGAAGTCATGCAGGGTTACTGTGCTGCATGCCTAAATGTTAAGAATCTTTATTTAGTTAAACGCCTAATTTGAACTTGTATGAACCATACACAGAGGTAGGCTGTTTATTTAATGAAAGTAACTATGTTCACGACATGGGTTCTATTTTATACGAACTTCCCAAACATCAAATAGATGTTCTCTTCTATTTGAACAATGTGCAATCAAATGTTCTACCTTCACTCAGCTGGGTGACGTCACATGAAGGCCATTGGGAGCATGCTTGTGAGCAGAAGGGAATTTGTATGCATGGAAATTCGTATGCAGGCCACGTAGCTGAAGGAGTGCAAGATGACCGAGATCGACCATCAGATTGCATTGCAGACCCAAAAAATATATCGCGCAAATCGTTTATCTTGCTCCATATTGGCAACATTGTAAATCTTTTTGTAAGTTGTGCAAGGCTTTGTTATAGTGAATTCTATGAAGTCTATAGGCTATTTTTATTTCGCATTGACCTTGATTTTCTCAGGCTAGTTGTCCTCGCAGAGGTGTAGAGCTGCCACAACCTTCCTGCGCACGTTTTACGCTCTTGGGCCATGGATTAAAAGTTTCTTTTTTCTTCCCAGAAGCTATTGTCTTGGTGACTATTCAGCCAAACGTCGGTCCCCTCTCTTACAGATTTAAATTTCGCGGATGATTTACCAGACACTGGTTGCTTGGCAACTGAATTCAACCTGTGCTAAAAGATTAGGCCTATGCAGCTGTTTTACCCGTGGCCTTATCAATAAAAGCGCAGAATGTGACCTCGAGGAAGGGAAAACACACAACCAAACACAAACCTGCTGTAGTACCCAGATTACGCCGTATGAAAATTGAATTAAAAAAGGTAGCCTATGCTATTTGTTTCAATAAACTAGGAAGAGACTTGGCGAGATAGCCTACCTAAAATTTTCTTTTCTGTCAATTGATTAGTTAAATGGTCAAAAGCTGCGTGTTATTCTGTAAAGTCTTTTTTTGCAAGAGAATTTGAAATGAATTCTGGAACAATATGACAGCCTCTCAACCTAAGCAAACGATGGACGTATCCATGTCTTTTAGTGTTTATATCAATTTGCAACACTACAACAATTTGTGGCTAAACGGGCAGATCATTAAATTAAGCTTCTCGTTTTAAGACTAATTTAAAGGCAAAATGCATAGAAAAAAAGATATGATGAGAACCAAACAGAGATATTTTGACGGAAAGGGCACACACACAGACGCGTGCGCGCGGAATCATTGCTTTTGTGCCCTTTGCTTGCATTGTGGATAATGAATTTAATTACTGACTTTTTTACTTAATATCATTTAAAAATCAAGGACATCAAACCATGCGTGACCAAATCAAGCACAAAACCGTTGGATTACTTGATATTGGAAATGTAATAAGTTGGCAATTATCATATCCATAGGCATTTTCAGTACACTGCAAACTTGAAAGGCCTAAGGAAGAATAGACATATATACTTCGACATATACATAATTAGACATAAGGTGAATATTTCACGGATATCATACGCGTACAGTTCCTTTATATCATGTGTATCACTTTACAGAAAGCAGATGTTATTTACGGGACTTTGTCACATGTCCCTTTAGCGCCATCTCTTGTTAAACATGCAGAGGTTTATTTTGTTGGTGAGCAGATCAATCCTTTTAAACTTTCGAAGTTTGATGAAAAATAGCATAAATATAGAGTGGATTTTTATACAATAGATTTATTCATGGCCTTCATCTGTAACTAACTAGCCAAGGTCTATATGACAGCATGGCTCGGTGAAGTTTTTATTTGCACTGATAAAAGGACCTTGAACTTGAACTGTTATTGCAAAGTCAGGTGTTATCTAATCTGATCGGTAGCATGATCTCATCTTATTCTAGAGTTTCTTGATGATATTTAAATCTTTATACAACAGATACCATTATTCCTTCAAATGGTCAATAATAAAAACAGTAATAATAATAATGAGGGATTAAGGGAGATGCCAGGCAGGCTCCTCTCCCAGAGGCCCGCTGGCCCACCGTGGCTCACGGCCAGCACAGACGAGCTGCCCAGCAGGTTCCTCACCTCCACAACGCCTGACAAGGTGAGCACATGTCAGGGCCAGCAGGCCTGAGAGGACGGCTGAAGAGCAGGGGGCCGGGTGCGCGCTGGAGTCCAACAGGTCCCTCTATGAACAAATGTGTGCACACACACATATGCATGCATCGTCGTGTACATGCAGGCACATACACAAACACATTCGCACAACAACATATATGCATACAAACACAAAAAATAATATGTATGCACAAACAAATATGGAACTAAAGAACGCAGACACATTTAAAGAAATGTATCCTTTTTTTTTTATTCTCATATGTGTTCAAGCCACATAGATATTTGTAAGCTACTGAGATACGGGAGACACACACAGCAACAGTCAGGTTGTTGTTGAGAAGATCACAAGGATTTTGATTCAACCAACCGTCACATTGAGAAGCACGGCAAGAACAGAGATGAAAGCAGAACACCCAGAGGGTGAAGTAACACATAAACCTGTTAGAACAGCACACACACCAGAGGTGACAGTGAGGGAGATCTGTCAGAAGCAGTAGGAGGTTAAAGCTTGCGCTGCCATTCCAGTGCTCCTCTGGAAGCTCTTAAGCAGTGACAAACCGGCCCCTGGACTGTTAATGGATTACTGGCACAAGTGCTCTAGTCAGCCATTTAACAGAGCAAGCCACCGGTGTGAAGAAGGGGTGGCTTTACTGTTGTAAGCAGTGCTGTTTTAGCTGTCCTGTAGTCATCCGTTATTACTATACCTTCAGATTCCATTCAAAATAACAGAATACTCAGAAACATATTATCTCTGAATGAGAGAGAACTATCTGAACATCATAGTGCTTAACACACATGTGTGCAGATGTACACAAGGTGGCAGGCCCATGCTCAGACACACACACACACACACACACATGCACACACGCATGCACCCACACACAGCATGTAACACACACCTTCATCTGCTTACGTGCGTGTCACATGCGCAGGCGATTTTATTCTCATGTTTGGGGTCATCAGAAACACAATCATCATTCATGCGAAGCGCCTGATTCCGATCAGCCTGCAGAACTTCAATCCCCTTCTGATAGGGAGGACAAAAAGTGTAAGGCCCTCTCCACTGAAATGCCATCCCACTAGCAGCTCACTGATGTAGAGATAAGCGATAAAGTGGGAATTAGGAGATAAAAGGGCTTTTTTTCTCCAACCCATCGCAACATGGCCTTTGCCCTTCATTTCAGAGTCTGCAAGCCCAGGTTTCAGGTTTTGCCTGTGAAAAGTGAAATAGTTCGGTGAAAAACCTTGCACAGATTACAGCACACAACACGCTCTAGCAATAATTACCCAACGCATAATTGCGATCAGATGCACTTATCCATCCATAGCTTTCAGAAATGTGTCACTTACTACTGGGCTGAGTTTTTGAGAAATAAAAGTAGTTAATTGGTGCAATACACAGAGGACATAATTATCTCTTTGAATAACTGGCAGTGCTTTAATTGCTGGTAATTGTTCCCCAAACCTTGCTCAGAAGTGCTGAACACTAGACGGTTATTATGCATCGTGTGCTAATCCCACTATTCAGTTTCAGTCATTAGGGCCTGTGTATCAAAGCATGATGATAAAGGCTGCAACATGAGAGGGGAGTAACACAGACGCGTACACACGCACGCACACACACACACACACAGACACACACACATGCACACACACACACACACACACACACTCACATGCATGGTCGTTTGCACATGATACTCAGGCGCAATCACAGGCGTGCACACACACACACACACACATACTCAGATGCATGCACTTATGCACATGATACTCACACGCAACCACAGGCATGCACACACACACACACAACCACACACACACTTACATTCACGGTTGTATGCACATGATACTCACACGCAATTACAGGCGTGCACACACACACATGCACACTCATACTCATGCACACCAACCAGCGCACAACCACATTTACATGACCAGTTCCACCATTACACATCCTTTTAACGACACTCTTACACTTTTCTTTGTTGTCCTCACTCAGACATAAGAAGCACATATACACACATACGTATACACTCACAGACAAACACGAATGCACTTGCACACACTCAGTCACACATACACACTCCACACACACCATATGGCACATTTATAGTCAGGCTGCAGGTCATTGCCATCCTTTCCAGTCGGTGTTAATTATTGCCACATTGCAAAGGCTGGCTAAGCCCGCCACAGAAAGCAAATACTGATTAACATTCTGCGACTTTTGTAGATTTGAGGTCTCGTCTGGATGTGTGAACGTCTGAACTATTCTCAGCCCTTGCCCTCGCAGTCTGGCCCTTTGGCACCTCCCCTCCAGCCAACTGGGGTGTTGAAACCAGTCTCCCATGTTCCGTAGGCTGTGCGTCAGGAGTTAGGATAGGATAGTGGCACACATGGTGTAGACACGCTAGTTGGGTTTTTGTCTCGGATGCTTTACTCTTATCGGCTGCAGGTTCACGGCAGCGTGCATGAGTATGCATATCAAAGCTTCAGGAGCACACCTTCTAAGTGTGCATATCAAAGCATGGTTGTTAAGACTGTAACACAGACTAGCATTTGCAAATTTCTGTAGTCACAGAGACAAACACACAGACACATGCACAAGCACACATACACAGTTATCATGGGATTACCCTAAAGCGAGATTACATTCAACAATATATGCTTTGCATTTTTTGGTGTGTTCATACAGTAATCCCTCTTATGTAGTTATCCATATGGTCCGGCGCTGTGCACATGTGTGTTTCTTGTGCTCTGCTGATTTGCACTGAAAATTCAGGCGTTCCGCCCCGCCGGGGATAGGCAGCGAGGAAGTTTCTCTTTCTTGCTTAATTTCCCAGGTTTCAGGTTTCCCCCTGTCAGCTCAGAAGTCTGGGATATCTTCCTTTGCCAGGGAGACCCAGCCTCTCGCCGCATGGTGCCCCCCCTCCTCTTCGCACTGAGCAGGGGGAAGTCTGTAATGGTTTCCTTCCTCCAGACACCAAAGGGCCTGACTGGCTGCTCTCTAGCCTGCCCCATGGGCTCAGCTAGTGAGATGGGAGAAAAAGTGCGAAGCGACTTCTTCACACCGGAAAATGTGTGAGCGCTGTGGCCATCGTTATGGGCCTGTAGGAGTGTTTAGGAAAAGCACAAAAAAGGTTTTTGACAGTCAGTACGTTTCCTCTGTTGGGCCTGCTGGGTTCTTTTCGGCTTACTATTGATATGTTAAATATTCTTATGGTCTTTTCACAGATGTTGTTACAGGACCACACAGGAATACAGCAGCTAGACAGATATGTGGGCTTTAGAGAGGAAGCCAAAGAAGTACCCAGCTGGAACCAAACAAGGTGAAAGAGAACAGGAATTTTCAAAAGGATCTGCATGTTGACAGCCTTATGATGGATAGCCTTCATCTGAATATTCTGCATAAACCTGCTGCACAATGGGAATCACTGATAGGGTGTGAGGAACATATATTTTTTTGCGGTGGGGATAAGGACTTCAAAGACTGTTATATTATTCTATTATGTTGCATATAAAGTTCCCAGAAGGCTTACCTGGGGACCCCTTTTTTAGGGATCAGAGAGATGGCTTCAGTTTAAGAGCAAACACTGACCCTATGAAACTAACATGAAGCTCTCCATGGACACATAGGGTGCAGTGATGTGTAAAGATTTTTTCTCTCTCCAAAAATCCATCTATGACAACACGCCCTGTAACTCAAATGGAAGAGCACACATCGCTACCCATAAGCCCATGGCACTGCGGTCTCTTGGGCATAGTTTGTTGTTTAAGTAGAGTGTGATCTATGGTCCACCTCTTGGCCCCCTGCTGAGCGTAAAAGAGCAGGGGTCAAGACTATTTCTCTCCTCATTCAGGCTCTCGGTTGGGGGCTAGCATCAGGCAGAGTGGCTGATAATCATCTCCAAGACTACAAGTTTGGTTGGGGCAAAATCCATCAGCACGGCACTCATGAGAACAGGTGTGCTGTGGATTACTTTGCTTCTTCATGTTTCCAGATACCTGGATTCCCCAAAAGACAAGATCAAAATACTTATCCAAGGATGCCATATTTTATCTATAACACATGCTATATATTCAATTCATATACCCCACACTATTAATCCTTAATCTAATCTCAAAACTGCAGTAAGATTTTTTTTTTTTTAGTTTACAGGTGTTCGATCCCAAAGGGCCCTCCTGTGTTGAATCAATTTGACAGCATGCCAGTAGAATCAGAGCATGCCTTAATCTAATCACTGACAGGGAAATATCTAACATTAGCATAGTTGATCTGCAGTGTCATCCCAGTTCCACATAGCCCCTCTTAAAGAGAGAGTTCCTAACTCCAGAGCTCTCCAGAGCTTTCACATTACAACCCCATTTGAAAACACCAACATGCATTATGTATTATATTACCATACGCCATTTGCTATTACCGTGAGGCCAGACTATAGGCATCCCGCAATCGCAGGCTCTGTCAGAGACGCTTTAGATGTCATCAGTGGCCTGAAATGAAGTGAAAACCATTTGTGAGTAAAGAAACAGATGTTGACACTGCGTCGCTACGGCACTCAGTCCTGTTTACGTAAGGACAGGAGTGGCACTCGCGGGCAAGTCCCGGCAGGCCCCGGCAGGCCCCGGTAGGCAGGTGGCTCTCAAATGGATGTTTAATGGTGAATCAGGAACGCTCACCAGGGGAACGGCGAGCATTTTTTTTATCCTCCCCCTTCTCTTATCTGGGCAAATCACATCAGCAATTACAGGGCGGAAAGCATCGCCTTTAATTGATCTGGCTTGCCGATTTGTTTCGATTTCTCGTTAGCTCAGTGCACAGTCTCACCCGCCCACCGCTGATAATGAATTGAGTCGTTAGGCAGGGTGTGTCTAAGCGAAAGTGACTCTAAACACTGAGGGTGCCAGCTGTGAGGTGGCATCCAGGCATGGAAGTGGGCACTAAAATGGCACCTTGCAGCGGAAGAGTCAGGCACCTGTCCATTAGGCGTTCCTGAGGCCTCTAGGCTGAACAGTTGGGGTTGAGTAGGCAGCAGCTGGACACAGACAGAGTAACAAGTTAATGATGAAGTCGCTAAACTAGACAGGGCTGTATAACTACTACTGCCTGAACTAAGGTGGCGTCTACATACTGTATCTACCATAGATACGGTTTACAATCTTAATGATGTTTCTGAAAGTCAGTCCAGTATTAGTGTCATAACTGCTCTCTTTTAACTTTAGGAAATTCAGGGGCCGTTGTAGGTATTTTAGCCCCCCCCCCCCCCCCCTTCCATGCTGTAGTTTGTGTAAACTTGTGTAGGCAGGCATAGTGTATAAACGTTTGCCTCTATGTGTCTTTGGGTATGGACATGGTACATACTAGTCATTTTTCTCATGTAAAGATGATACATTTTTGTCATTTTATATTGTTTTCTCCTGAAGCCAAGGTAGAAATGTCCATGCACAGTTGTGAGAGGGTTTCAGCTAGGCCTTGTGTGCAAAAGTATTCAACCCCCCTGAAAGTCATAACTATATTCTGGTTTTCAAAAGATACTTAAACATATTTTCCCAATCAGTATTTTAATAATGAACACCTATGTTGTAGATATCAGTTATATCTCTACTAAAAACTGAAATATTCTGCTTGTATAAGTATTCAACCCCTATACATTAATGCTTGATAAAGAACCCTTATCCTGCAAAAACAACATTAAGTCTTTTGAAGTGAGAGCTTTGGACAACATTTGCATTGTTCCCTCTTGAAAGAGTTTAAAAATCGCATATGTTGATGGGATGGTGGTCCTAGACTGTAGTACCCAAGTAGGATTCTGATCAGGGCTTTAAATGTGCCATTCTACAATGTTCCCTTAACTGTTTTTGAGCCACTCCGGTGTTGCTTTAGCCTTGTGCCCCGGCTATTCGTCCAACTGGCAGGTTATCCTTCTCTCAAACCGTTATGAAAAAAAAGGATTTTGACAGTCAGTATGTTTCCTCTGTTTATCATAACTGCTCTTTTTCAACTTTAGGAAGTTATTAGGCCATTGTAGGTATTTCACAACAGACTGCAACAGGTTTTCTTGTGAGTTTGTGTAGATTTTAGGTTTCAGCAGATGACAAATATCCCCACAGCCATATTTCACTATTAAGATGGTGTTTCTTGAGACGTTGGCAATGTTAGATTTGCGCCACATGCGCGGTTCCAGGATTGACAAGAAAGTTCTAGCTTATGACCATAAAAACCTTTCCCTATTTTTAAAAAACCTTTTCCTATAGCTTAAGCAACATCCATTCATACTTTAATGTGGATCTTCTAAAACAATGGCTTATTTTGCCACTCAGTAAGGTCTAGTTTTATGGATGGCTCTTTAGATTGTGTATCCCAATTCCAGTTACGAAACTCTGTAGGTTTTCGGGTTGATTGTTGGACTGTTGTGGCCTCCCTCCCTCAGTGAATATCTTCCTCAGATGCTTGGAGTGGGGGAGATCCTTTTTTTACAAAACATCTAGTATTTGTTTCCTCTGTTATTTCACAAACTGGCTGATGACTCTTAGACGGAGTGATTTTTATATCCAGAGGGGGATCTCTACTTTAACCACTCATAGATGGTTCCTGATTATGATCAGTTGTGGTCAAATAAATCGTGCCTCTGTATTATTTTGAAATAATGTATCCTCTGTCCTTTTCCGGAGCTGAAATGTACAGGGACTTTTAATACTTTTGCAAATTTCTCATTTATTAATTTTTAGTGTTAGCTTACAAATAACTTACATCGCATTTGGAAATAGACTTGGGCATAAATGTCTGCAATAATAATACTGACTGGGAAAAATTGTATCTTTTGTAATTGTAAAAATGGTGATGACTTGAATATCTTTTCACATCTTCAGGCCCTTGGTTATTGTCTAATATTACTAATGTGTCTCTATCGAGTTTTTCTTTTTACACTTATGGCTACAAGTAAGTACAAGCTGTTTATGTAGGAGTATAAAGACTTATCATAAGGACTCAAATTGTGTAAATTATTTAACATTGATAATGTAATACCAAGTTTTGACATTATATTGCTTATTTTACCAACTACCAATTGAATTAATGAATACGCATTCATCATTCAGAGGCATTATGTACATATGTTAGTTTGATATGTCAGACTCTCACGTTGTAATATGTATACTGATATATGAAACGATCACACCATGTGTCCAGTTAATTCACGTGGCCATTGCTGTATATTGAGATGCCATTACCAAATAGAATTTGAGACATTTCACTAGACATTAACTCATTTGAAAGAGAGATTGAGTGAAACCACTTGAAACAAAGTGTCCTTCTGCAAAGCCAGTAAAGCCAGTACATTTTTTACTATTTTCTACTACTATTTCAGAATGAGCTGTTGCGAGTATTTGTACTGCCCCCATGTGGTAACTCAGTTATACTCTGGGTCTTTCATGTTCAGTTTGTTTGCTAGGGACACAACCTAGGAATTGTGTACTGCGTAGCTTGGCAAATTGCAGAAAGATTGTACTTGTGTTAGAATCTACAGAACCTTAAATTACCGTTATGTTCTCCCCAAAATAACTGATGATATTCTATAATACCTGCTGTGCAAGCTGACTGGACTATGCTCTCTGTTCAGGCCCTTCACAAAAACACTGACCAAAGTCTTTTTTTTTTTTTTTATGAATATCGATGAGCTGAGATGATTATGCCATTGATCAGTGTGTATGTGTGTGTTTATGTGTGTGTGTGTGTGCGTGCGCCATTGCTCAGTGTGTGTGTGCCATTGCTCGGTGTGTTTTTGTGTGTGTGTGTGTCTGTGACAGAGAGTAAAAAGAGACAGAGAAAGTGAGATTGTTAGTCTGCCCATGATTGCTCATTGTGACCTTTGGTCCATGAGATGAGAGAAGGGAGAGCGTGCCCCTTGGTGTGCAGAGAGTGATGGGAGTCTGGAGCGGGGCCCAGCCCCTGGCACTAAAGCGCCCCATTATAGGAGCTTTGTTCCCCGGGGTGAAAACACCATCAAGTCCCATTTCACCGTAAAAGACATCAGAATAAACATAGAAATGAATCGGAGGGTGATGAGCACTCACAGCAGGTCAGTGTCTCAGAGGGACAGGACTCTGCCATGCATTTGTCTTTTGTCCTCAGGAACTGTCCTTTAAGGGAACTGGTTCCCTAACGTCTCTCCTAGAGCCACATCTTTGGCCCTGATTTACAATTTTAAATACGACAGCAACTCATCTGCCAACTCCATTCGCTCTCATCTGTCCCTATCCTTTTTTTTTACCCCGTCAAGGTTATGGGTTCACCTTGGGGAGGAGCCTGTGCTTTGTCTATGATAGAGCAGGGAGGTACGTGTGTGGGGAAGGGGTTGGGTTGATAGATGGTAAGCGTGTGTATATGTGTGTGTGTGTGTGAATGTGCATGTAAGTGCGTGTGTCTGAATAATACGTCAGCGTTGTCCTCTCTCCCGCTGCACCCCCACCCCATCTCTTGGACAGCCTCAAGGATCCCTGCTGCTCATTTAAATAGATATACACCCTAAGATCAGCTCAGACTTCACCTTTAATCACAGAGGGGGGGCGAGAGGGACAGGGATGGGCCCAACTCCTGCAATAAATAAGCATGACGACAAACGGGAGACAGGTCACTAGGTGTCCTTCTCTCCAAGTGCAGGGTTGTTTCGGGCTTTGGAACTGAAGGCCAGTCAGCAATGGGTATTTAGCTTTTTCACATAACCAATGATTCTGCTTTAGTAGTAGCAACAACTTCCTTACAGCAAAGGTGACCATTTAAAAACAGGCAAAGATTTCTGGTAGGTAGCTAGGCATGACTTCTTTTACTGCTGAATGTGAACCCTTGACAGTACCCAACTACCCTGCCATGTCTGAGATTTATGGTTTCATGTTCTTCTTTTAAACACATAAAAACATGCAAAACTTGCTATTAAGCCACATACAGCTACAGGCACACGTCAATGAACAAAGACAGATAGTCGGATTAACTTCCTGTCTTGGAATCCACAACTCTCTTCATTCCGGGTCTGTTTACTTCACTATTTTTAATGAGATTTCATTAGATAGCTTCAAGTGTTTCACAGCACACAGCCTTAGCAGTCAGGGACAGTGGACATGTTTAACACCATGCTCTCTATTCCCATAGGCAAGTGTCGTGACTGTGACGTCGGTGATGAACACTTATAAACAGGACAATGCAACAAATTTGACTGAGTCCTGAAATTAAGGCACAGACCATATTTTAAAAGGTAATACAGAGTATATATATACACGTACATATGTCATAGTACAGTTCATGTAAATAGATGACAGCAGAGAATTGCAGTCTTTTAAATCCTGCTCATCATTTCAGTATGACTACAGTATGAGATCTGCCTGATTCCTACCGAGGAAAACAAGTAGAGCAGAGTGTAGTTATACCACTTGAATGACCAAGTCACAACAAAGATACCGTTCCACTCATATTTAATAATATGATAGGTTAGGTATACTAAAGAATCTGGAGGTGCTAGCCATCAGTTTAAAAATACGTGAATAGTCTACGCATGGTTTGGTTTCTCTTTATCATGTGTTGTTCCGTCTTTCCCGTCCGTTTTCAGTCATTTCTTTGCCGTTTTTCTTTTCTTCTTTGACTCTGCCACTGTGACAACTGCTTCTGGCTCTTCATTGGCGCGTTTTTTCGTTTTATCTGTCACCTTTTCCATGGCGTCCCACACCTCGTCCTCCTCGGCATCTCCTTCCTGTTTGACCTCCACCACGTCCCCAGACAGGTCTTCTCCACTAAGCTGAGGAGCAAAAAAAAAAAAAGAAACAAATTCAAACCCTTAAAAATCATGCTTTCCTCTTTTTTTCCCCCCTCTTCATACCATCTCTCTACAGATGCCATCAACATATGATTCCCTTGAGAGATTGAGTCAACCCTCAACACAAAACTGTCTACATAAAAGTATCCATCACGTCTGCCACACACCGGCTGGCTACCTACCTCCAAACAACTACTGGAGAGCAGCACACAGTTGAGTCTTGACTTCAAGTACACCTAGCGGGGATGAGAGAAGAATAAAAATAAGGAGGCTGATTGTAATTTCAAAGACGAAAATGAACCATTTGCAAAGAGACCAGACCGCAAAAAGGAGGCCATCTTGACAGCTGATGGATGGCACTTGTTAGATTAACTCATGATCATGTGTATGTGGGTGGGGCTATGCAGAGCATTCCTTTATAAGAGCTCTGCGTAAGTCCTGTCCATGAAACGCTTGGATCGGATGGATCGTAATATGTATACAGGAAATGTAATTAATTATTTCTTTTTTTTTCATATATTACAAAAATATATATATTACTATGTGTGAGCGTGAGTTTGTTTATCCAGACCTTGTGCTGTAGTTTGTGGTCCTCGAGGTTGTGTACTCTCAGGAAGCGGTCCAGGCCACAAGAGGCCACTAGGGGGAGTGTTGGGTGACACTCCAGCCCACGAACGCCCCCTGCCAAATTCTTCAGACACCCACGCACCAGGCCTAGAGCAAAGAGACAAGACAGTGTCAAAGCACTCCCAAACACACACACGCACACGTAAAATAAGCGCGCAAATGATTTGCGCTCTGGTGCCTCAAAGTTCAGCGTAATGTTTAACTGTGAACATCTTAAAAGGGATGACAAAGATGATTCACAAAAACTCAACTCTTAACTTCCCAACTTGCTGAGAACCTCACATTCACACAACAAATCTGACTGAATGACTGACTGAAGTGAGAATGAAAGAGAAGGAAGAGAAAGAAACAGAGAGGGAGATGAGTATAGGTTAGCAGTGTGGTCCTGAGATAACACAGACAGGCGAACAGACACGGTTCACTTTTAATCCCCGGGTGGATCGTGTGTTACCGTGGTGGCAGGTACATGAATTTATATCTGTGTGGTTACATAACGCCTGAATATCCCGCACCTGTTCCCCCTCTGAATCCCCAACCCCACAAGCTCTCAGTGAACCCAGCCTTGCTGCACCTATTCGGACCACACTGACCACCATGCCTGAACACCAAGCTCAAGGAATTGAAAGGGATGAGAGTACACAAGAGAAAATGGGTTTACATTCGTGGAAAAAGAAAGTCACCACCAGGACAATAGCAAACCCAT
This sequence comes from Sprattus sprattus, assembly GCF_963457725.1. NCBI lineage: Eukaryota > Metazoa > Chordata > Actinopteri > Clupeiformes > Clupeidae > Sprattus > Sprattus sprattus. Next base: position 24,657,439 of record NC_137924.1, read on the forward strand.
GTCCTAAATTAACCTTTTCGCAGGTCCAAGATGGCCAGCTGTCCCTGTGTGTTCCCCACAACCACTGATTCCCCGCTGGCCGGCAGAGCAAGAGCAGTCAGCGGATACTCCCCAAACTGTGCCTCAAGGACCGGCCGCCTCTGAGGGGAAGATGGGTCATACACTCGCACCTACCAACCAAGGAGCAGAGAGAGCCTGATGATTCATTTATACATACATATACATACAGTACAGTATTCCCTGCCATTTTGTACTGGGCACACACACACACACACACACACACACACACACTAAATGAGTTTGTCCAGGGAAAGAATAACATACCTGGTGATGCCCTGTGCATGTAACGATCTTGTCCGAGTCTGGAATGAAGGCTATGTCTCTGACCCAAATTGGTACTCGCAAGTCCAACCAATCATGTGCCACCTGCCGGACAATTCAACACACAAAATAACATGACAACAATTCACCCAATGGGAACAAGACCTGACCTATCATAACTGCTCAAAATCATGCAATTGAGTACACTTACGTTTTTGGCTGTAAAAATGGGCTTGTCTGGTCTCTCAAGGTCCCAAACTTTCAGTGGGTTTTCCTTCCCTCCCGTGGCCACTCTACTGCGCTGTGATTTGTTCTGTCGCATTCGACACACGCCACTTCCTGCATTCATCTCAACCTAGCCACAGACCAACATAGGTATTCAGGGCATGAGGGGGGAAAAGGCAAAAACATTTAAAAAATTACACCAGATTTATTCAAATCCAATCAATTTCACATTCTCTATTCTGGATATACAGTACCAGTCAAAAGTTTTTACACACCTTCTCATTTTTTGAGAAGTCTTTTCTTTACTTTTATTATTTTCTGCATGGTAGATAACACTTTTTTTGTTTACTGCATCATTCGTTCCATATGTGTTCTTTCGTAGTTTAAATTCCTTTAGTATTAATCTACAATGTAGAAAATAATAAAAGTAAATAAAACACTTCTCCAAAAAATGTAAGTAGTGTCCAAACTTTTGACTGGTACTATAGATATAATAAGCAAAAAGCAGATGATCAAGTTCTGAGTCACATATTGCAAGACTACTAATGTTAAGTGATTGTGCAACGCACTTACAGTGTCAGTGCTCCCCTCCTTCCAGACCTTTAATAGTCCTGACTCCACACAGGTGACCAGAGCACTGAGAATAAACAGCAGCAGAAAATGGTCATGAGTTGAAGAGACCAAAACAAGCATATCCAATTTGTTACAAAAACTCATGCACTGACTGAGACTTTTAAACACAGTGATGTCATGTCATAGGACAAATGGACGTTAGCACCGATTGCATGAAAAATCTCGAGTGGATTTATGGTATAAAATAATATCTACGGTGAACATCACTGTCCATTGCCTTACTGTTGACAACTATGAACTGAATGTCACATAGCATGGAGAGGTATTGCTTGGAATTAAAGTTGCACGTACACACACAACTCATGACTAACCTGTCAGTAACAGCCAGGCCAGTGAACTTGCCCTGTGTGTGGTCCCCACATTCCCTAGACTCTGTGAAAATGCCCTTTTCTGTGCTGAACGTTTTCACCACACCATTGGCACAGCCTACTAGTACCTGGAGGAAAACAATAGGCGTAACACAACAAACTAAAAAGATTGGCCACTAACAAGTCAAAGCGTTACTTGCTACTAAATCGGTGAAACGTCAATGGTCAATGTTATAGTCAATAGTCAAGCTCCACCGCTCCTCACCTCTGACTCCTGTGGATCTCCCCATCCCAGAGCACAAACTTCCTGATCTCGACTCAGACAACTCATCTCACAGAAGTTGAAAGCTTGCTTCTTTTTTAAACTTATCCCTTTAAACCAAAACACAAGTCAAACATACATATTCAAGAATGTGCATTTTAAGAATTTAGAGTACAGTCACACAAAGCCTAACACTGATTAACTCAACTACCTGCAAGCTAACGCGCAAAGTTAACGCTGGTTAGCTGACTAGCACTAGCTTTCTCTCTCGTTGACAACCCACGTGTTCCCACAAGCACCCCATGAATCTTAAATATGCATCGCGTGATGGTACCTTTCAGTATTCCAGTTTCGGAGCCGACCCATATCGAACAATCCTGGCTATTAGAAACCATTTTAGCTCCCGTTTCTTAGTCTAGAGGATGACAAGTACCTAACACGCACAAAACAAACTACGCTACACGGTACAATTCTTCTTCGTGGATATTTCAAGAGAATCATATGCCAATAAAAGGGAACATTACCGCCCTCTCTTGGCTTGGTGTATATACTATGGAATCAGGACCATGGAAAGCAGTGGACGTTGTGCCGTGATGCTGCTTTTGTAGGCTATTCGAGACAGAAAGTCTTAATTAGCCCATGTGTACACCTTAAAGGCACCCAGTGCAACTTTCGAGGCTTAAGGCGAGACACGGCAGGCAAAAACATCGTTTTTTCAGCAGTGGTCAATTTTGAGATTTTGAGCTAGTTCACTCCCTAAACATGTAATCTTTCATACTAGCATAAAGAAAATATCCTAATTATACATTAATGTGTATATTTATTCACATTTTGTCTGGTCGCGGCGTCAGCATTCTCATAGGTTTCCAGGAAAGTTAGCAGTCTAACGTAACGTGCAGTATGTCGGCTTTCTGATGCTAGACATGTTTGGTACCGTTGGAAAGCGCTATAGCTCTCACACAACGTTATCTAATCCAAATAAGGACATTTCCTTTCCAGCAGTAACCAATGATGTTAGCAAAAACGGGGGTTTAAACATAAGGACGCAATTTCATTGGTTTGCGGTGGTTTCTGATAACGTGATTCGCTCAGACGCATCACGTGGTATGGCTTGACACTTCCTGAATCTTTAAATGCGATTTTCTCAAAATTAGTTTTTTGTCATTCTCCGGTAGATACTTCTCAGCCTATGTAGCACCTATGTACACCAAACTTTCCAGTTATACACTTAGCAGTCTTCTGAAGATATTTACAGAAGGATTTGTTAATTAATCATTCCTGGCCTGATTTATGTGACATTTTGATCAAAAAAAGGTGGCGAAAATCGGTTTTTTAAGGCTGTAGACAGTATATTTTGATTTTCTAGGTAATGAAAGCAGATATCCTGAAATCCCTCTGTAAATTTGTTTGCATCTTGTATGTTAACAAAATGAAAATAAAAAAAATCACCTGGCTTTATCGTATGTCCAGATATATCTACCGGAAATATATGCAAATTTGAGCATATTTAATTAGATAAGGCCTAATTTGCATAATCAAACATAGTAATTACAGAAACTTGTAATACATTTTTTGTTCATACATGTGTGAGTAATCAACTGAGGAAGTTTCATGGTGATATCTATTATTTTAAAAAAATACCCTATTCACCTGTAGTGTCTCGCCTTAAAAATAAACATTCAATTTCTAGTCTTTTTTAAACGTAGTAAGTTTCAATAACTCCATACCATTCCATATCGACATTCAAGGAGCAAAGATGAGACGTCATTGTGTGGTGAGAACTGATAGAAAATCGATAACAACAGCAATCGCCGCCATTTTCTTTATTTTTTGTAACCTACAATAAATACAGCAGGCTTCCAGTCAATGGAAAAATGGCCTCTCCCCCCCGGCGATTGTTGTTGTTTACGATTTTCTATCAGTTCTCACCACACAATGACGTCTCATCTTTGCTCCTTGAATGACGATATGTAATGGTATGGAGTTATTGAAACTTACTACGTGTAAAAAAGACTAGAAATTGAATGTTTATTTTTCATTGAATGTTTACATAAAGTTGCACTGGGTGCCTTTAATATGAACTATGAAGGAGCGAAATGGATACTGCCTCCATGCAACGCGCACCTTTTTAAGACCATGTCTCACTTTGTGTCTTTGTAACACATGCCTCATCCTGTGAAGTCAGTCTGTAGGCTATTACCATCTCAATTTAGCAAAGTAGCCTAATAAACTCTTTTTTGTGGGGAGGTGAGAGGCGGGATCGATTTTTCTCAGTTTCAAATACTTTATGTCTAATTAAAGTGAAACACTTACAATTATATTCAGAACACAGGACCATAAAAGGGCCTCAGAAAAATACTTGCAGGCTATTCTACTGTCGTTCTTGCATTAGAAGAGTTCTTTCAACAGGATACATTTTCTCCCTGATATATTTCCTCGACGTCTCGTCTTGAAATTACTCTCACTCTGATATACTTTCCTTTTCAAACAGATAGCGCAGGATTAAATCTTGTCTGTTGGGATTGAATTAATGCAAACATGTGATTTGTAATTGGCAGCGAGATGAATTTTCACACCGTTGCCCAGAACGCGTACGTGATCCGCATAACTGCGTAGGTCCTATATGCTAAAAGCACAGAGTGGAAAAGACCTGAACTGCCGCGCTGTCTAAACTGCTTGGCTTGATCCCAATTTAGACAAGCACACAGCACCACAGTTAATGGCGTCTTGCCCGCACGACCAGCTCCAAGAATGGAAACGTGCGGATGTAATTAAAACCACTCCAAATACTGATCTATATGCCTATGGTAAGAAATATATTTGGGGTGTAATAATTATTATTATTGTGCGAGTCCTGGCAGTGTTTGAGTTTGTTTACGTAAGATGTCATGTTACTATACACCACTAGCCTGGATACCAGCCTGAACTATGAGTATGACATCGTCAGGCTAATACACCACAACTTCAACACACAAATTAAGTTTTGCAGTGCTATTTTGAAGTTCTAGCTATATGTGTTTGAGGGTGTCGCCATCTGCTGACCAAATCTAAACTTTTCAGAATGAGAGCGCGAATTTCAAATTACATCAGCAGCTATAATATAAATCAAAATTATATCATAGGAGAATGTTGCAAAATGTCGACTTCCATGTCTGTGGTTTGTGGGGTTTGCAATGACCAGATAAGTAGGACTAAGGCAGCACACGATGTGCTATTTTATTGGCAGGTAATTCAGTACAGTTTTATGTAGCCTACTCTACGCATTAGAGTAACATAACAGAAGCGTTTTCAAAAAAATGTTGACTAGGTTATTGAACGACAACAGAGCTTTTTAACTACAGTAGCCATATTAGCCTTCTCTACATTTTGTCAAGATGAAATGAATGTTTCCAATCAGTTGCATTTTGATATATATGATACTAGACTATCTTTAAATATCTATTAGACATGCTGTGTGTGTGTGTGTGTGTGTGTGTGTGTGTGTGTGTGTGTGTGTGTGTGTGTGTGTGTGTGTGTGTTTGTGTGTGTTATAACGTGTATTAAGGGGATGATCCAAAGTACGATTTAATATAATATTTCTGGCCCATGAGACCCTAGGTAATGATACATTAACGTGTATGCAGCATCCTGGTTATTGGTCGTTGTTCTCGAAGTACAGTAGATTTCGCTGATTGTCAAAGAGGATGTTTACTCTAGGGAATGAACAAGGATGTTGCCAGGCATGATCACAGTACTCGTGCTGTTTTTTAACAGTGTGGTCCATTTAAACCTGTCAATTCTTTGTAAACGAGTGAGAGACATCCAAGCGAACAGGAGCGATTGTGTGTGTGTGTGTTCTGTTCTTGTGGGTGGGTTGGTGCGTATGGGGAGAGAGTGTTGTGGTGGCGCACCCTGTTTTGTGGTTTTGGAACATTCAATCTTATTCACAGCACGACTGTAGACACCATACTATCTCTGTATACGCCGTCAAACCCTCTGCTGACTTGTAATGAAAACGGCACAGCAAATCGATTAAGTTCCTTTCCTGACGTCACTAGTCGGTCACGTGTTGATCCGCACCGTGGCTGGCAGATGGGGTCTGTGGTCTAAGGACGAGTCTCGGATTGTGGATTTTAATCAACACTGGTTAAATCGTGATACACTGTTATTAGGCTCATGCAATCCAAAGAGGATCTAAAAAGGCTGGTATGAATGCAGTTTTATGAGTGATTAGTCGGATTACTTAAAAAAGGTAATTAGATCACCTCTAATAATTTGAATTATAAAGTAATAAGCGCAATATCTAGCTCTCATTAAAGAGGCGCCTGTTTTCCTCTGCTGTTGTAGTATTGGCAAACGAGAGGGTTAGCCTACGTGTCATCAGTTTAGCATTTTCAGATGTTAATGTATCTGTACTGTAAATATTTAATGTTAACCTGTCTTAATCGAGCGCATCATTCAAATCTGAGGATGTCTCGTTTTCTATGATGTTTTTATAATTATTATTTTCATATATCGCGGTTGAGTCTACATATAGCCTACATAACGTGCATTATCTTTTCCAATATTTTACTCAGGCGATACATTAGCTCCCACCCCTTGTCTGCTACATTCCACTAGCATAAATCAATCACTTAAAGACACTGTAAGATATGTAATATCGGATTTCTGTGGTCTTTAACCGAATCTAAATAGACTTTATCTTGCCTGACAAAGAGACCATTTCATTTACATTTTCATTTCTATTGGCTGTCAAGTGATGGTCCAAATGTCTGCAGCTCTGTTAACACCTCCATCTGAAGATTCTTAAAGTCCATACTAGGGTGTATTCTGTTTTCATAATCATAGTGTTTATTCCAGCAGAAAAGCGGCTCAGTTCAAGTTCCAGCTTTTTTCTGTGTAATTGTCAATAACACTCGCAATGGAAAGATGCTGTCAGTAAAGGGCCAATATGGTATCTTAGCAACTATGCGAGGAGGTATTGCTGTTGGGGTTAGATCAGTTAGTTTTGCATCTTGTATCTTGTTTATTACAGTGCATTTGTGTGTTTATGTGTGTGTGTGTGTGTGTGTGTGTGTGTGTGTGTGGGGGGGGGGGGGTTCTGTGGTGCATTATCCCAGAATCAAGTACTTCAAATTTTAAGGTGTAAGGAATCTCCTGGTTTTATTTTTGCATTTAAAGTTCTCTGCTATTGAACCCCTTTACTTTGCGATGTAATGAAATGTAATTAATTAGTTAATTCATCACATTAAGCGTGTTGTGCTCTTAAGGCTATAGTGTATCTTCCTGAAAGCTTATACCAGCTTATAGCTCAGTTGTAATGGCGGAGTGAAATCTTACTCAAGAACAGCCCATATGTGTCCAATGCTGATGCTCTGCAAGGTAAAGCCCATGTGTCCACTGATGGAACATGACTATCAACTGCTGAGAGCATTGTCTGGTTGCCATGGAGCTGATGACCTGGCTGTCTCAGAAAAACATAGAGATGTGATAGGAATTTTAAAGCCTTTTGCCGCTTAAAACGTTCCTTCTTTTGAATGAAGACAAATGATACGCATGATGTCAGAACACAACCATCAAGCTCATTTACCTTTTCTTCACATAAATATTTCTAAATAAGTATTAATTTATAATATTTGCTGTAAGGTTATATTTGGTGCATAATAGATGTTTTGATCCTTTACGTGTATTAATGTTATCAAGAAGAAGTCTCTGCCTCCAAAATATGTTAATGTGAGAACTAATAGTGAAAAGGGTCTGAGACTTTATCAACCACATTGAGGCAAGTAATATTATGGCCGAGTTGAACCAAGACTCTACATCTGATCCCAATGACAATTACAATAAGATGCATCAAACCATTGTCAAATGTCATGAGCGTAGTTACCCAGTTACTGTAGCTCGCTTTAATAAGCATAAGCACAAGAAGTCAAGGTGGATTACGAAGGGTATCTTACACTCGATAGCCTACAGGGTCAAATTGTACAGAAAAGTGAAACAGGCTCCTTCTGGTAGTATAGAACACTCCAGGTTATCAACAAACCTCCATACATACAACTCCATTCTTTCTAAATGCATCAGAAATGCTAAGAAAAGTTATTATATGACTCTGTTTGAATCATATAAAAATGATGCACAGAAAACTTGGAGTGCTATTAAAGAATTCTATAACAAGGGTATGAAAACGCCCACACCCACAACATTTTTAGTAAATAATCAATCCATCAATGACACCCCAGTTATTGCCGCAAAATTCAACCAATTCTTCGCCAATATAGGACCTGAACTGGCTCAAACAATACCAGCCGATCCCTCCGGGGTAAATTACAAAGATTTCCTGAGCACTCAAAGCAACACTTCCTTCGAGTTCACTCCAATCTCCGATAGCTATATTTACAATATTATTAAAGGCTTAAAACCGAAGTCAAGTTCTGGCCATGACTCATTATCAACCAAACTTCTTCAGGCTGTAAATCATTTGGTTGCAGCCCCAATTGCTCTCATAATAAATCAATCTTTAAACAGCGGCGCTGTACCGGAAAAACTAAAAATTGCTAAAGTTATACCACTATATAAAAAAGGAGACAGTAAGCTATTTGATAATTACAGACCTATCTCTCTCCTCCCTGCAATATCAAAAGTATTGGAAAAAACTGTTTTCAACCAATTATACACCTACTTAGAAAATCATAGTCTCCTGTATAAAAGTCAGTATGGCTTTCGACGAATGCATTCGACAGAGACCGCGTCCCTTGAAATGGTTGATATTATTGCCAATAATCTAGACCAGGGAAAAATCCCAATCTCAGTCTTTATGGACTTGTCGAAGGCGTTTGACACGCTTAATCACGACATTCTGTTAAATAAGCTATTCCATTATGGCATCCGGGACAGCGCTCTAAACTGGTTTAAAGTTCAATGGAGCAAAATCCCCAGTCCTACCACTCAGCACAGGAGTTCCACAAGGCTCTATACTGGGGCCGCTTCTGTTTCTGCTTTATATGAATGATATTCACAAAGTGAGCCAAACTTTCCGCGCCATACTATATGCTGACGACACCACATTGGTTAGCCCCATATGCTCTTTTCAACTAGACAATAACCTGCTCAATACACACGCCCTGTCTGAAACCATTAACAATGAGCTTAAGAAGGTTGCCACATGGCTCATTATAAACAGACTGAATGTCCAAAAAACCAAGTTTATGCTCTTCCATTTCAGACAGAAAGATATCTCAAATATAACCCTCGACCTAAAGATCAGTGGTGAACCCCTGGAACAGGTAGAAAGTTTAAATTTTCTGGGATTAACTCTGCACGAGACACTAAGCTGGAAACATCACACCGACAAAACTGCTAACAAAATTTCTCGTACACTCGGCCTAAATAACCGTATGAAAAATGTTTTACCAGGTTCCACTTTAATAACTATGTACACTGCTCTAATAGTTCCGCATCTGCATTTCGGTCTACTATTATGGGGTCTCAATCCGGCATGTCTGGTACATCTACAGAAACGAGCTATGAGGATCATCACCAAAAGCAAATATAATGAGCATACTGAGCCAATTTTCATACGGTTAAATCAACTAAAATTATATGATATGTACATAATACAGTGCCTGGAATTCTACCACAAGTTCTTAAACAATAACCTCCCTGCTTATTTCCTGAACATGTTCACTCAAAATGCATCCCGTCATAACTATAACACAAGGCACCATCTTAGACTTTACACCCCTTTTTGCAGGACTGCTGCCTACAAACATTGTATCAGACATCATATTCCATATTTACTGACACACTTAGACACATGCATGACAGAAAAACTCACTACACATAGCCTTGAAGGATTAACCCGGTATTCAAAAGCCCACCTCATTTCCAAATATTCTGCCAGCTGTACAACAGAACATTGCTATGTTTGCAACTAAGCTATTTTTATTTGTAATAATATTAATTTATTTTAATAGCAATGAACTACTCTGGGTGGATCCTATGATAGCGGCACAATATGTAGCCTTATAGGATTCTCCAGACAGCATCATATACTTTTCTTTACACTGATCTAATTTCTTTGTTTATTTTATGTATCTAATTTATTGTATGTTATTTCATCCGTAAAATTGTACTTATATTGTTGCTGTCAAATAAACAGTTCTGAGTTCTGATCAATGAGACTTGCATTATGGTAGGTAGGCCTACTTAAATCTGGTGTGTAAAACTTTTCAAGGTGCTAGTTGTAAACAGATCTGACTAGAGAACATCGTATTCTATGCCACGTATTGCCTGCCTTTCCTTATATTAGGTCTATGGCCTCTAATGATGACACTTTCAGGTTTGTTTTTGAAGATCTAGCCTGTATTACTTTGCTTAATGAGAATAATTTGAAAGAAAAAGAGATCTCAACCTCAATAGGATAAAAGATAGAAGAAATTATCCTGCTCATACCAAGAGATTTATCTTGCTCTTCACCAATATGGCCTTTTGAAGACATTTCTGTAGAATAATAATTCTTTATTTTTCTTGTATCTTGAACAGTCCGATTTACATTTGTATTGTTAATTGGTGCCATTAACAACTGACTGTTTAATTACTTACATTACAACTCTTTACTCAGCTAAAAAGTCACATTCCTGTTTTCCTGCTATTAGTCTCCAATATATCTTGTACTTGCGGAGAGGGACAATGCAAATGTAATTTATCATCTCTTTCGTCATTTGTCTTAAATATGGTCAGATTGACCAATAACCAACCAATATGGCAAACTTGGGGACACATACTTGATGGTTTCCCAGTGATAGTATCCTGATGATATTACACTGGGAGTTTCCCCTTTCATGGCTTTCAGCAAAAGCAAACATGAACTGACCACTGATGGTTTTTTCCATTGGGGCAGAACATGCATTGATTCAACATCTATATAAAAGTGTTTGCCCCACGGGCAGGATTCTCAAACAATACTTTATTTATATCACTCCTGAACCTGCAAGTTCTGCAACACAATACAACTGGTTTTATTTTGTGTTTCTAAAAATTGTAATCTTTCTTACAGGGTCTCGAATGCTTGATTTTCTTGGAAGTGGATTCTGGGTGCATCTAGGATCTTGTGGTCCTTTGCTGTGGAGAATTAAACCCCAGCATCCCCCTTCCCTCCTAGTGCAGTGCAACCCTGTGTAACCATGGCAACTGCAGCATCCTGTGAGTGAGTAGCCTTTGAATTGCTCTGTTTGAAATAGTGATGCTGCATATGATTGGAGGTGTTAATGTGTGTTTCTCGTGCCTGAGCACAAGTACCTCTATTACCTGACCTCAATGTTTCAATGAAAATGTGTCTTGATTGAAATTGACCTTTGACTCGTTCAAATTTCTGTAGCCGTCAAAGCTGAGTGCACAGCTAATCTACTGCTTAACAGCTTATGGTAATTCTTCAATCCCCAGTGACGTCATTGCCACCAAACCTGTTACGAGTGGCATTTTGAATTTTTCGTCAATTTCTCGCCTTAACTTGATGCCCAAAGAGTTATTCACTGGGTCCATGAGTGTATGTTCTCTCTGTTCTAGATTGATCCATTCAAGTCACGCTAGGGAGGAGTGACGGACAAACAGCCTTGCAAACACACACACACATACACACACACACACAATAAATGATGCAGCATGCATCTTTGGCCCTGGATTGACGTATCCTGGTAACAGTTGCCATGTCGGGGTGCAACATGAGCTCATTGGAGGGCTGTGCCCTGCTGGAGCCCCTGGAGATGGAGCTACCCGAGGCGGAGGAGGATGAGGGGGACACCAGCCTGATGCCCGTGTCTCTGCGGGTCACGTTGGCGGCCATCATGATCTTCATGATCACCATTGGCTTCCTGGGCAACTCCATCGTCTGCCTGATCGTCTACCAGAAACCCGCCATGCGCTCGGCCATCAACCTGCTGCTGGCCACGCTGGCCTTCTCTGACATTATGCTCTCGCTGCTTTGCATGCCTTTCACTGCCGTCACCGTGGCCACCACCGATTGGCGCTTCGGTGTCGGCTTCTGCCGCACCTCCGTCATGCTCTACTGGCTGTTTGTCCTCGAGGGTGTGTCCATCCTGCTGATCATCAGCGTAGACCGCTTCCTGATCATCGTGCAGCGGCAGGACAAGCTGACCCCACACCGGGCCAAGGTGCTCATTGCCGCCTCCTGGGTGCTGTCGCTGTGCGTCTCGCTGCCCTCGGTAATGGGCTGGCGCACCGGCAAAGCAGAGGCGCCGCGAGCGCCCCAGTGCATCCTCGGCTACAGCGAGTCGCTGGCCGACCGCGGCTACACGGTGCTGCTGGCGGTAGCCGTGTTCTTTGTGCCATTCAGCGTCATGCTCTACTCGTACCTGTGCATCCTCAACACGGTGCGCCGCAACGCCACGCGAATCCACAACCATGCCAGCGAGGGAAGCGTGGGCGTCAGCCACTCCAGCAAGCTGGGGCTGATGGGCCTGCAGCGCCCGCCGCCGCTCAGCGTCGACATGAGCTTCAAGACGCGGGCCTTCACCACCATCCTCATCCTCTTCATCGGCTTCTCTGTGTGCTGGCTGCCGCACACGGTGGTGAGCCTGCTTGCCGTGTTCAGTCGCCGGTTCTACTTCAGCGCCGCCTTCTACCCGGTGAGTGTGGGTGCGCTGTGGCTCAGCTACCTGAAGGCCGTCTTCAACCCCGTCATCTACTGCTGGAGGATCCGCAAGTTCCGGGAGGCATGCCTGGAGTTCATGCCCAAGACCTGTCGCTTCTGCCCAAAGGTGCCCGGGCGGAGCCGGCGGAGAATACGGCCCAGTAACATCTACATCTGCAGCAGCGAGAGCCAGTCGGCAGTATGAGACACAACACACATTTCCTATTCCTAAAAGAAAAAATGGAAGGGCTACACTCTCTGAATATTTACTGTGGTTGTTTCTATGGTTGTACGTTTTAAGTCACCTGATGTCAAAGTGAGGACAGTGTTACTGTGTGATGATATGATGTCATGTTTTTACAATATAATTCATCTGTAAAGGCTCCATCGATCATGATCATTGATAATGAGGGTCATCTTTGTTGGGGAGACATTCTCTGTTCCATTCTCACGCCATACTGTTATGCTGTACTTTTTTATGCAATGTGTTTTGGTTAACGGGTGGTCCGACCGTGAGGACAGGTGTGTTCCCTTCTATGTAATTTCTCTGAAAGTATGGGTATGCCCTGGCCATAAACATCCAGCCAGTGGTGTTTGTAAATGGACTATATTCAAACTGATATTTGCTTTACTTAAAGTAAAATAAGAACAAAGAACAGAGAGGGTTTTGAAAAGAAAAAAAAAAGAAAAAAATCTTTCACCCACTCCTTCATTTTAGACCAGTCGAAATGTCAAAGAGAAGTCTGGATGGGGGTTGAGGCGTCTCCCTCTCTCTCAAGTTCCTTGTCATTAAAATCGCTTTATTAAAGCATTAATACAAGAATGTCGTATGTGTATCCATCATGTTTTTGACAACCAAGGAAAACTCGAGCAAGGTTTATAATGGAGAATGTTTATACCACAATAAACTGTATATGAATATAAGCAATATAACCATGATTTACACAGATGTATATTGTATCTTGTTTCTTAAAGAAATGTTTTTGTCCTGAATTGTGAGGAAATAATGTAATAAAATGGTTTGTGTTACAATTGATATACTGTATATAGTTCTAATCCTTATGCAATAGCCTATTTAAAATCCTATTAGAATAGCTTTAAGCGGATAATTATTCATTAATAGCAACATTAAGCAGGCATTTAGTCATCACACTGTACAACATTTCCACCTGTAACAGTGATTGATTGTTGTTACATTGTTGCACTTTTGACCCAGTTTGATTTTTGAATTCTCACTCTTACATAACCATCTCACCCACACTCTTTCAGTGTTAGGATTAGGAATCATGTTGGATCCTTAGGCATAGTGATAGTAGATGTTACTATACTGGTATTAGTACTAGTACTGGTATTAGTAAATCATTGATTTACCTTTGCTCTGAGTAAGGCACCTGTAGCCAAACAATGAGTGAACTAAAATCTTATTTATTTCCTAGCACCTCTTAACAGGAGAAAACTGAAGGAAGCTGGAAAGCAGTGATAACTTCCCAGATGGTTTTAGGCAAATTCACAACAGACAGATAGCAATGATAGAGTCCTAAATCCTTGTTCAAAACTTTATTGTCTGTGCAATCCTGTTTCCTCAAAAATGGTTGGACCAAAGTCAGGTGAAAGTGTTTTGATAAGAAGGGACGGAATTGTTGTTAGAGAGACGTTTCTCTTCAGTAAGCTCGCTGTCTGTGCTGACCTGATGGTCATTACTTTATGTATTTAATGTGATCATTGTCATTTCTAAAGCTAGTTGTTATTGTGTATTTCTGAAGACTAGAAGAGGGTGGCACCACTAGGTGGCACCATACACACCTTTCACTTCAACTCAACCCACCGTGGAGGACCATTAGTTAACATCACGCACCACTTCACCTCAGCTCCCTCTGAACCCTTTCTAGCCCATTATCTGCAGATCATGGCCCTACAATTACAGTATTGTGCAGGGCAAGGTATCCAGTGTTAATTAACCCCCCCGGGAAATTTTGTGGGCCAGTGGTTCTGCATTTGCAAAGCATTTTTTTCACAAACTTGGATGGAAGCCATTCATGCCTACATATGGTACCCATGTCAACCACGTTTACCGACAGCTTTTCAAATGATCTTTAAAGGTAGAGAAAATGAATCTGTTTGGAAGTAAGAAAATGACCAACATACAGTAGCTATGTGATGAACTGCTACAGCTAATGCTGGCCTTGACATCTACGCTCTTTCAGCATGATTAATATCATAATCATTCATATCGCCACAATGTTTTTCATCAACAAACAAGGCTTTACCTATTTTATTTATTTTATTTTAATTAATTGACATTGACATTGACATTGGTATAATCTGTTCATGAGGCAAAGTCAACAGAATGGGTAAGCCCAGGTTGGTTACTTAACTGTACAACCTAATTACTCCATATTAACACAATTCTTATATATTTAAACGTGAATGATATATACTTATATTTTAAATATAATAAATATTTACCTGAAATGTTACACCTCTCACATATAGTATTAAGGGCATCATGAATTAAGGACAAAGAGATACAAAAAAGGAACATAGTGGTGAGAGGTCAAGAGGTCAATTGATTGCTCCCAAACACTAGACCACAAATGGTGCTGGAAATCTGTCTGATGTCAGGGTGCCAGGTTTCAGGAGCTGGAGAAAAACTCAGTTAAACACTGTGTGTATGTTTTGAATAGGTTATCAGGCCACTGCCAGTTATGCTTCAGAGAGACAGTACGGGTAGCAGCACTGTCATACAGCTGGCGCTTGTTTGATTGGCAGCTGCAGTCATCGCGCTGTACACCGTTCCTCTTCCTCATTCTGCCCTTCCTAAGCCCTCTCAGTCCGTGCTCTTATCACTCCATGCTAAAGACTTCCTCTTGGCCATCTCCATCCAGGACGGCTGGCCTCCGTCAGAAATAGGCTGCTGGGGCGAGGACACAGAAGCGAGTGTCCTCTTCAGCGACTTATCTTCTCTGTCTGTAGGTCTCAAGGGGACAGAGCTTGGCACCAAATCTGTGGAAACCAGACAAAACCGCTGAAAATCAGCACATCCCTTGCATGTTTACACAAACATACCTCAAAGTATAGGATAAACAGGAAACACAAACAGACAGGAACAATATAAATGCATCGAAGCAGGCAGAAACATGCACACAATATTCACAGTAAAAACAACAAGACACACTTAAGATCCGGTACCAGTACCTGTGTCAGTCTTTGAGTCTCTGTTGAGGTGCCCTGTTCTAACTGACGTCAAAGACTGAGGTGAGGATTTGGCCTCTGAGGTGGTTTTCGATGACTCAATCTACAAAAACACATGCATAGGAGGTATTATATATTGCGTAATATTACATCATACTATATAAGACCAAACAAAATACCCAAAAAATTGAACATCTACATGTATACTTATGTATGACAAACATGCCATGTTTTGTTTTGGCCATTTAAATAAAAACATTGAACATCGTTTCATGCCAGCGCATTATTAGTACAGTACAACACGCTGATTCTAGGTCTATATTCTGTTACTCTATTCTATTACTACACATGCAGAACTGGGTCTAGAGCAACGGCAGTCCGCTAAGTAGGTCAGCGGTGTATTTTTATCAGGAACACAAGTCGGAGCTACCTTGGTGCCTGCAGAGGCTCCTTTGTCTCCCCACTTCTCCAAAAACGCAGCCTTGCTCCCCGAAGGTGTCGTCCGAGGCTCCCACGCCTCTGCTGCGTTTGCCCCGCTGCCTCTTCCTAAGGCAGGATGGGGCAGATCACCTCTCTTCTTGACTGAGTTGAGTCCATCATTGCTACCTTGTGGGATGGACGGTGGAGCTGGCTGACTCTGTTGTTTTAGATGGGAAGGAGGCTTTGCGCTGGATGACAGATGTGAGGTAGCTGCGGGCTGTGACACGTGGGGTATGGACTGGGTGGAGGAGAGTGGTGGTGATGGCTGTGTTTTATTTATGATGGAGGAAGGTGGTGTTGATTGAGCTGTGGCCTGCTGAGATTGAGCCTGTTTCACCAACTGTTTTGTGGAGATGTTAGGCTGTGTGGCTATGGACTGTGATGCACGGAGCTGTGTTCCTTTTACAATGGTTTGTGTTGCTGGTGATTGACTTGCAGTGGGGGGTATTGGTTTTGGATTGGATGCTGCTACTGGTAGCTGTTTTGTGATTGGCTGCCCTGGGATGGAATGGAGGACAGCTGTTGGTGACTGGCTTGATTCTGTTGGTGATGCATCAGGCAGGGTGGTCTGTTTGGGCTTTCTGGTAGGCTGTCCAGATGGTTTTTCACTGATGGTAGACTGTGCTGGTCTTACAGCAGGTTGTATCACCGCAGGCTGAGTTTCAGTTGTAGGCGTGGGTTTGATGTCTGTTTGTGTGCTGGTGAAAAGCTGCTGGAAGGTTCTTGTCTTCTCCATTGCCATACTCATCCAGGACACTTCCGAGGAAGCAGTCTCTGATTCTTTAACAGATTGGGCTGTAGACTTTACATCCTCTGATCGTGGAGGTGAAACCTCCTTTGAGGGCAAGGGTACAGATGCCGTCTGCTTAGTTGGCGAAGATGCAGACGTCCTCTTAATAGAGGGCGAGGGCACAGGTGCTGCTTCCACAGTGGGAGAAGGTATGAACTCCTTTTTGGCCAGAGGTGCCGTGGGCAGAGTGGGTCCTTCGGGGAACTCTGGGAGTTTGCTGCTCAGGAGCTGCTGAATGGTTCTGGTCGTCTCCATGGCCATGCCTATCCATGAGGAATCAGAGCTGGCAGCTTCTGGCTCTTTTACAGGTGGAGGTGTAGGCAATACATCATCTGACTGAGATGGACTGGCCTCCTTTGAAGGTAAAGGTGCAGATGACACCTGTTTGGATGGTGTGGGCACAGATGACTCCTTGGCAAAAGATGAAGATGCAGACACAGCTGATTGGTTTGCTTCACCTGTGGGTAGTATAAGGAATTATGTTAGATGGAGAATGAAAATCAGCTTCAGCTAAAGCTAAGACAATTTGTGCTTATTCGGCCCTGAAAACATGCAACATACAGTTTCTGGGAATCCAGGGCAAACCAGGAATGTACCAAGAACCAATCACAACTATGAAAGCCATGCCTACTGTTTCATACCATGTTTTTAAATAATTCTCCTTGAAAAGTTAGACTGGCAGTAATTGCACACTGTAACTTTTTTTAGTAAAAAAAAAAACAGTTGTTGTTTGACCAAAACAATGGCAAACCAAACTTATTGCCTATTTGGACATTGCCTATTTGGTATTACAACCCTTGACCAGCTTCACAGGTAACCCTAATGATTCTTGATAACCTTAATGATTAACTTCAGTGTATTTTACTGACTACACTTGGGCATGCCTAACCTACTTCAGAGATATTATATTACAAAGCCCCGCTTCATAAAAAAGGAGAGGCTAATTTGCAATCAGCAGCTTATTAATTTGATGATACAGCATGTAGCCTGGCTAGTGAACATGATATTCTGCACCCAGTACTCTAGCCATTGTACTTTCAAGTCAGTATAAATAATAACAACACAAATGTATTTTGTATTCCCTCCTACCACAGACAAGCTGTTGTTTTTCAACATCTGGTTTGGTAGAGTTTTTGCTGATCATGTGTAATAGTCATGTGTTATTGAATAATGTTGACTTTTACTGCAGGTTGTCACTGAAGACGTAAAAACAATCAGTTTGGGTGAGATAGAAGGAAGCATGGTTAAACTGAGAGAACAGATTTTCAAGGTTGTTGACTCGTGGCTATCAAACGATAACAGGCAGATTGGGCGGTTACGTGTTTTATGAGAGGTGTTAGGGACAGCCTTAGTGGCCGTCTTCCTATAATGTCTGTTTATGATGGCAATGGCACATGGAACTTAAAGATTCCTTTTCCTGCTTTAGGTGTGATAATAAAATGCTGATCGGTCACAAAGACAAAGTGAAATAAAGAAGAGTGACCTTATGGCTACATGAGAATAACATTACCCGTGTTTAAATACAAATGGACACGTCATCTCTCCGTAGTCTGGATGAATGTTTGATCCTGATTAGACAATCTTTCCCTTCAGAAACTTCAAAGTGAAACTGCCAACCATATATAATAATAGACTAGTACAGGGGTCGGCAATAGGCGGACCGCGGTCCGGGTCCGGACCCAACTGACGTCGTCTCCGGACCGAGACACAATTGCAAAAAAAAAAATATATATATATGTGTTTTTTTTATATATATATATAATTTGACCAAGCAGTTTTAACAGCTGATGTGTGACTTTTACAACCCCGTTAAATACATTAAATTATCCATAACTTTACGGTAGGCTATGCTTTTGTTTAAACTTTATAATGCCAGTAGCCAATCAGATGATAGCATACTCTACGCAGCACGGGCTCGCTTTTACAGTAAAGCAAGCTGCGAGCTGTGGGACTGGTGCATGCACGAACTGCAGACAAATTGACTGAAGAAAATAGTGCGTGACAGTTGAGAGGGAAATATTCATTGCAGTTCGCGGTTGAAGAGAAAGATGGCATGCTCTAAGAAGAGAAAGGTAGACAGCGAGAACCGAGCTTTAAAAGAGGAGTGGACAGACGTGTACATGTTCATTCTGCCTGCGCGCAGCTGTAAGCCTGTGTGCCTGATATGCTCTGAGACGGTGGCACTCGTCAACGTGAAACGCCACTACGATATGAAGCACAAAGAATTTGATCTAAATAACCCTCTCAAATCCGAACTGCGAGCACAGAAAATACATGATCTTAAAGCCCAGTATGCCCGATCTACCATCATCCTGACTAATTCATTCACTGCCCAACAACGAGTGCATGAGTGCTGTAGCTGAAACTTTGCTAGGGAATATGCTGGACACTATGTTTAATGTTAATAATATGGAAAAACACAATAAACACTGTTGAAATATTATTGAAATGTAGACCTTCATTTGATCTGTCAGTTGTTGATCAAACAGATAGGCTACTAGGCTATACAGTACTTATATTGGCTAAATATGCCCCTGAATCATAATGCACGCCTTGACTGTTGGTACATAATACACATGCAGTCCTATATCAGTCAATTGGATACCCCTGGACTAGTAGTTGCCAAATAAAAGAAACATTAACCTGTCTTTTCAGAACTCATGCAAAGCCAAAGAGAATGAAATCAAACCCACCATCCTGTCGAAGGGACCTAGATCTTAAACTGCTACCAGCATTGCCAGCGGACGGTAAGGATGAGATGTTCTGCCCCGCTGGTGTGGCTGTCATAGAATCACAGCCCGGTGAAGCAGCAGATTTGATCAGAGAACCCGTCCTGTTGGCCCTTGGAACAGCTGGAGGCGCATCCTTCTTCATCGCTGAATCCAAAGCCACAGCCTGGGAACCTTGTGCGGTGTTCAGCGTGCTGACATCAGCACTATGCCGTTTAATGCTGACCTCTGACTGAGCAGTGTCCATCTTGTATTTGAGAGACAATGAGGTGGAACGCAATTTAACTCCAAATGCATTCTTCTCCTGCTCTTCCTTAGTCGGTTCCTCCTCTCCGTGTTCTCTCAAGTCTTCATGGGCCTCCTCAGCCTCCTCCACACCATCCTGACCCACCTCCTCCGTGGCCTCCACTCCAATCTCATGTTGCAGAGTCGAAGACTCCCCCCGATCTGAACCACTGCTGTTCCCCCGTTGCATTGGGATCTCTGCACGAGCAGTTGGAGGTAGTTCTTTGCCTTTCATGTCACCCTTTTGTACACCAGGCTGCTCCTGACACCGATTGGTTAGGTATGGAACATTTGGTTTGGATAAGTCTTTCTTAGCTCCTGTTTCTTCAAACTTACTGGTGAAGCTCCCAGTTGTAGGTCGATCTTTGTTGTGAGCAGAGGAAATAGTAAAACGTGGCGATCCAGACGTTGGTCTTTGTTGACTAGGTGCTATATTTTCTACAGCTTGTGGTTTTACTATTTGTATAGGTGCTGATACTTTAGCTGACTGTGTTAACACCCCACTCTTGAATTCCTCTTTGATTAAAGTTTTCTCATTTGTGCTGATAGATCTCAATGGAGTGACCTCTGAGGCCAAGCCTTCTGAGGTTCCACGATCTGCCATCACAGGCTGAGCTTTCAGAGGAATCTCAGTCTGCGGATTTAAACTCTGATTCCCCTTATTGTCTGCTGTTTCAGTCTTATTCTGGAGTACTGGCATCTGAGATCCAGTGACGCACTGCCTATCATTATCTCTTTTATTTGCCAAAACACTGGCAGGAACTCTTTGTGGAACAGCAGTCGATGGGGCACTGCTTGGGGCAGGATTAAGGGGGAAAATACCAAGATTCTCTCCTACTTGCCTGGTGCTTCCCACACTCTTTGTCTTTGGAGACCCAGGGGCCTTTGTTCCCACAGTCTCTGAGGCCATGTGATTCTTTTTGGGATCGGCTGCTTGAGTGATAACAGGGGTTGCCTCTGTTCCAGAGGTAGGAGCCGAATCCATGGGAAGTTCCGGATCCTTTGCAACGGCGGGCAGATGGGAATGAAGGGTGGACATCCCAACAACAGTCTCGGTAATGAGAGGACGTGGCTGGATTGGGGGTCGTAGAGGAGAGGCAGGTTGATGTGAACCATTGGTGTCCATCAAAGACCTCTGATTAGAATTAGGCAAATGGTTCTCATCTGTGGGAGCAGAAGGACTCCTACCAGTTCGTAGCACCTGGCTGGAATGGGATCGTAACTTGATGGACTCCTTAGAAAGCACAAGTCCTTTCTCATCTTCTTTGTTGGGCATGGG
This sequence comes from Sprattus sprattus, assembly GCF_963457725.1. Lineage (NCBI taxonomy): Eukaryota > Metazoa > Chordata > Actinopteri > Clupeiformes > Clupeidae > Sprattus > Sprattus sprattus. Next base: position 24,678,570 of record NC_137924.1, read on the forward strand.
ATGTTCCAGGTTGTTCATGCTTTCAGATCGTGCTCGAGAAGCTGGTAGCTGAAAAAGAAGTGTGAAAACAGTCAATGCAAAAAGACAAAGATATGAATGAGTTCTATTTTATGTGCAAACTCTTTCTTGATTAAGAACAGCATGTCCTAACAAGACAAGGCGGAAAGAATCAAAGTTCCTCATCTTACTGATGTCAGCTTCCTGACTTTAGCACTGGCCCTCTGGTTCCTGGGCTTCACGGACATGCGGTGACGAGCAGCAGAGTTGTCCAGGCAAGGGGTGAATTGTGCAGGGGCACTGAAATCAACCCCAGTATCTGAGGGAGCCGAGCCGATTGGTGCAGTTGGGCTGCTGGTCTGAGGAGCCAGATATAATGGAGGATGACCGTGAGATAGATACATGTTATGTGAAATTAGGTGAAAGAAGATTCTCAGTTTGAAATTCTGTAATGAAAACATGCATTGCATTCAATGACAAGGCAAATGGCTGAGAAAGGCAATACCTATTTAAGTACATTTGACACTGAAGAAACTCAAAGTAGGCCTACTATGCTTAGTTGGAGGGGGCAACTATACACTGTAGGTAATCGGTGAGAAGCCTTGTCCCATATGTGATTCACACGAATGAGAAAGGGTCCTTAGTGAAGGGGCACAAGTGAAAAAGATTTTTTTCTTGACACACAGTAGAGAGAAAAAATATTTGTTTGATTTTTTTGGCACAGAATATAAACAATGAGGACTTTCAAGTAGAAACTAGGAGGGGGTAACAACTGGGGCCAAGACTAATTTAAACTTTTTGGAGTAGTGTTCTGGGACATTGTTGATCCAGAGGGTTGACACTGTGCTACGTACGTATATGAGTCCCAGCACAGTAACAACTTTTCTTAACCATTTCTCAAAGTTGAGCTGCGTTCTGAAACAGTGGTTAGGCTGGATGCATGCTTAGGTGAGTTTAGAAAAAGGCATGGTATCCTCAGTGTTTCTTGCATATAGTGTCTATCTAATGTTTAAGTCAAGCATTAACTGAATGCTTTTTTCCATGTAATTGAAGGGGTTGCTGTTACCTTGATGGATGTTCTCTGAGGTAAAACCCCATTGAGAACGATTTCAGGAGGGCTTTGCGGGAGCCCGTCATCTTCTGAGCTGCCACTTGCATCCTCGGGTCTCTTAATGGACGTCACAAGAGGGGGATGACCGAGACGCAGGTTCTGCTGTTGTAGTTTCACCTGTCTCACCACAGGAAAGCCCATCAGCCCTCTTGTGTTTGTGCAGTAAATGTCTAATGCTACATTGTGTGAAGCACTCACCTGTAAGGTTTTGATACGACTCTGTACGTTCTCTTGAGATAGATCCCGTGGCGGTTCCGTTGAGGACAGACATAGGTCAGCAAGGAAGATGCTGTCATGTGACAATGCACGAGACCCCATGTTGCTGTTGTGAAAATACAAAGCCAACAAAATTAAACATAAATAACATGAATAAAAATAAACATAAATGTTCATCTTTTTCCTTTGACTAAATATGCAATCATCTCGATAACAGTTAATGTGTAAACATCATCCCCGGCATCATCAAACCATTCATGGGGGGCAGATTACAAGCCTGATATAGATAAGAGCAGGAAAAGCTGGACAAAACATCTACACAAAGCCAGCTGCACATGCTCACTAGTGATATGATAGAGGACGGACAGCTGTCAGACAGGTTTTTCGAGAGGTCACCTGAAATTCTCCTCTACGTCCAGCTCCTCGTCCTTCCCTTGTGTGATGTCACTGTCTGACTGGCTCAGCTTCCGCTCCCCTTTGTCCTCTTTCGTCTTGCTCTTTCCGAAGAGACGCGTCTTTAGAGTCTTCAGTTTTGATTTCTTCTTTCCTGTGATGTTGATTAATACATTATTCAGATATTAGATTACACACTCTGCATCGTGGGTATCAGCGGGTGGTGATGCACGTCTTCAAACCTGTGGGGTCGTCACTGCTGCCCTCAAGGTCCCCTGAGGATAACTCCATTTCTTGATTTTTGCTTAGAATTCAAAGATTTGAAATCTATAATGCTGTAAAGAGAAAGACACATCCATACATCTATTTAACAGAGTCAATTTAACAGACAGAATGACAGGTAAGATTTCTGGTATCAATCTGTTATTACAATCTTCTGGTATGTCTGGTGAGGCTGACATTAATTTCTTTACTGCAGGGGTCACATGACCACTGTGTAGACTCATATATGATGATTACATTGACTGTAACATGTAAATACAAACTTTATTTCTGCAGGGCACAAGAACCGTGCTAAAACATCCTTTATCTTTGGCCAAAAGACTCAACTGAGTTTTGTATGAGCCCTGAGTAAAAATTTTTGACAGAATATTTGTCCTCTTGAGCATTTTATTGATCTCATGTATCTAATTAGCACCCTCTGAATGTGGAGCTCACACAAAGCATAAAATATGAACATTGTAAATTCAATCTAGCAATCTACTGATCTTCTCTCTCAATTAGCCTACTTGACCAGATTCTAAGCTCTCCTGTATAGTTCACTATAGTTACTACTATATTAAAAAGTCTCCTTGCCTACATTTCCTACTTATTTACGACACAAATGCCTTACATAGAAATACACTCACATCCACATACCGTTTGTTGTTGAGTCATTTGTACTTACAGACATGCACGATTAGCCTATATGTTTGTCTTCTCATGTCTCGTTTGAACTAGAACAGACACACCTGTTATAATGATGCCAAACCCTTTTTTACGGCGACCAGGCTAAACGCTCATTGGCTGTGCTGTGATAAGTAAAAACACGCAGTGCTGATGAACAGTATGCAAAGTCCATCCTCTGACCTGCCTGAGATTTCAGTGGCCTGTTTTCACGTGCAAAAAAGAAGCAATGCTCTTGTTTCTACTGGGTCATTGTTTTTACAGAGGGGAACTTAATGTGAGCTCAACCAAACATGCACCAACAGATGCTTTCATTGCAGTCAATTAGAGCAAAACACGGATGGCTTGGATATGCGAGTAGTGCCAATATAAAAGAGAGAGACGAGTCGAACAGACATAAAGAACAGCTCCTGAATGCTCAGCATTAAGAGTTTCAATGATCATTTAGAACCCCTAGGTCAGGTCCATTTACATTGTAAGGACTTCAGCTATAGCAGTACACACTCAACAGGACAAAATGGAGATTATCCAGAGCCTTAATAACATAAAATAGAATTTCCTGTAAGATTTCACTGAGTCCTAATCCCACAACAACAGCTTAATCACAAAGTTGCTGCACATCGGAGGTATTAAAATGGCTCAGTTGGAACTACCAATCATACATCATACAAAGAAATGATAAATGGCATATACAGATATATATGAAGAAAAAGACGCTCCACAAAGATGGTTCATAAACAGTAAACGAATTCAAATCACTACAGACAATATACAAAGTATATACAGCCTTCCAAGAGTAACCACAAACCCAGCCGGAAGAACTGTTAAATTCACATTTACTATTTCACTTACCCTCTGCCAACAAATATAATTTGGTAACCCTGTCTCCTTCTCTTATATGTCCATCTGCTCTCTCTTTACAGCACAACCTGTGCCCACAACCTCAAGTGCATGCTTTAAACACAGAAAAGAGCCAAAGTGAAAGGTACTACAGAGAGTGAGAGCGTAAGAGAGGATGAGAGAGAGAGAGAGAGAGAGAGAGAGAGAGAGAGAGAGAGAGCATGAAGGGGGTGGGGGTACTAAAAAGACAGACAGACAGACAGACAGATCATTTCAAGTGTAAGCGAATGAGCATGAAAGCATGCAGTGGTTGAAGGGGGAGGCAATGGCAAGACAAGGTTACCGCTCGACAATTGGTGTTGGCAGATGGAATCAGGAAATCACACACAAATACACATATTCTCCCTCTCTCTCTCTCTCTTTCTATCACACACACACACACACACACACACACACACACACACACACACACACACACACACACACACACTACTAGCACAAACAAGCACAGTGGCCCATGGATTTAAGCTCCTTATGAAATGCTAAACTGATTTAGAGCCCAGGAATGAACGAAAAAACAGACAAAAAGCAAAAGCCATGAGAGAAGGGGAAACGCATTAGACATGATGGTATCACACACACACGCATTATACATGATGGTATCACACACACATCATCAGTCAGCGTAATTACCACTGACTACAGCCAAATATGAGAGAGGGAAAGAGAAAGAGAGAGAGAAAGAAAGAAATGGTCCTGATAAATATTATACTTTTTATATTTTTTACTTTTTATTATACAGCTTTCTGGTGACAATATAACATTGCTATATGAAACAAGGTACCATTCAGTATTAACATTCTTGACAGAAATGCCCACATATTCCCTCTAAGACTGTTATCTCATAGTAGTTATGATTACTGAACTGTTAGGGGTTTACTCTAAGGTGAACCGAGCTATAAACCTGAAATTGTTAACGCTGAGGATTTGCATGTGCCAGAGGGGTTGGTATTTTTGCATGCAAAAGAATGTAAAGATAAGAGGTGCCATGCGTCACTGTACTAACAAAACTGTCTTTCAACCTCAAGTAAGGGAATAGAACAGTTACAGTATACTGTACATTGTTGGCGCCAGTATTTAGGTTGAGAATTTTTTTTTAAAAATCAACTGGCATTGTTTTTATCAACAGGTAGGCTATTGTCTTTATGAACTGAAATTGCATCAGGCAAATAAACAATGGCAGCATGTCAAATAAGCTATAAAAGTTAAAGAAAAATAACCTTTCCAGATGTGTGGTTGCTATCACACTGGAATTGTGTTCTAGCTAAGGATGCTTACCAGTGATGCCAAAAGGAGCTAAATTTAAGACAAGTGCCTACTGGACAATCTGTCTACCTCTTCAACCACTGCTGTGATTTAACATGATAAGATGTGGGAATTAGGCAGATACCCTATAGCTAAGGGGTCTGAGACTGACTTCATTGTTTTAAAACAGCATATTGAATTCAGTTGAATCCTTCATATATTTTTTTGACATGGCGCTTTTGTAAGAGGTCACGGGTTTCAAGGTCCTTCTGTCTTCGAACTGAAGTAGCAAGGTGTCAATAGCAATACGTTTCTTAGTAGATTGCATGGTACCACTTATCCCCAGAAGAAGTGGAAAAGTCAAACATTATTCAAAGATTATCCCCAGCCAGACACAAGTCTTAAGTCCTCTCCTCGTCTTTTTGATGCCAGAGCAATGATTTCTGTCATGGTCCAAAAGAAGAACTTCATATAGATGACCCAGCCACACTGTTAATACAGATATGACATCACATGGCTGTGGTCATAGTACAGTAAATTGTGGCAGCTGAAACTAAATGTTTTTTTTTTTTTTGCTTGATGAACATGATCATCGTTCTGGACGTCGGTAGGCCTTACATGAAGTGCTCTGTTATTTTTGACTCATTTTCCCTTGTGTTTTTGATGACCTAGAACAGCAAGCCACTCTCTGTCTCTATATCCTTCTCTCTCTCTCTCTCTCTCTCTCTCTCTCTCTCTCTCTCTCTCTCTCTCTCTCTGGTTCATCCTACAGAACAGAGAGAAGCTTTGCCCCAGATATACAAATCTAGGCTGGGATCAAGGGATGCCTACAAATCCCACTTTTCTGTATTGCCTGTGCAGAAGGTCAATGGTAACATCAAGGACATGTACTCTTCATACATCCTATCCAATAGTTTGGTGACGTTCTTATGTTGACATTATTTTCAACATATACTCGTCTGTCATTCTGTCAATCATCTCCTACTATGGCACATTTATGCAAGTGACACCTTTCTACTTTCTGGGAGAACCTGGCGGTTGCCAAATAGTGTTAAGCATGGATTCCATATGCTCTCTCGGCATTGAGCAATCTCACATTTTAAACTCCAGTGAAGAGGAATCATATACTACACTTCTAAAAGTAATACACTGATTTGTCATAAGCTATATGGAACAATTTAAAGTCCTTCAACACGTGTGCTCCGACACGTGAGAACTCTCAGGATAGCCTTTTACGTTCAGTTTTCTGGTTGATTGCTGTTGCTATTTTAGTCCTGTTTTGAGTTTGACTTTTCTATTTGAAAGCACACAAAAAAATCGAATGAGCAGAGCGTATTGAGATTAAGCAAGATTAGTGATAGATTAAATCCTGTCCCACGGACAAGCCGTTGGAACATTGCATTGAAACAAACGTTAATGTTTCCAAGTAAAAGGGCTGACGGACCAGTCCTCAGACTAGCGTTGGCTACAATTTGTATCCTCAACAGACTTTCGTTTCAGGTATATCATACTAAATAAAACAGATGATGCTCTATCTAGTAGGCCTACCTACTAATGTCATGGAGAAGTATGCTTATTTGTTCTAAAAAAAACTCAATTCGTAAGCTGACACATAAAACATGACGATTCAAAACACATTTCACTTGATCCCAGCGATTCATTTCAAACTGACACTACTTACATGTGCTCGTCGTTGTAAAATTGCTTCTATGTTTTTCCACTTGAGCGCATCTGTGAGTAGTTCGCTCGGCAGGTGTTGAAGAGCTCCACCGCTGTCGTACCGCGTCAAGGCTCACGGGCAAAAAAAATTAACCGTATAACCACTGTGTTTTGGTTTTTTAAACAAACAACAATCTGGCCATAATAAAGTACTATTTAGTGCTTGTCCTCTGAATAACACGTATAAACAAAGGACGTCTATTTTTCTCTTGGCGTCCATAGCCATAGATTAAAAAAAAACGTTACTTTGACAGACCACAAACCATGCAATTATTATCAGTCTCTTTTATTACTGACCAGCAGGTGGTGCTTTTTCACGGGAAAAAAGCATGACAAGAGTTTCTGAAGTAGCTTACTTTATTTAAAAAACCTTAGAACCCACCAACATACATCAAAAGCATTTCCAACACATAACAGAGTTGTCACCATTAAGAAATTATGGCATATTATTGTGGTCCATCTGTACATAAAGACATTGTTACACATCATGCGGTCCATCAATTTCAGCAACATAATAGGTAAAGATCTTTGGCATCACTTGTAACTGGTCAGTTATTTTTATGAGCACTGCAGCTCAGCCAAAACATAACACGCAACTTGATTATTGTTGTTATGAGAAGGCACTAAATATCTCTCAAGTTAAACTTTAAAAATTAAAAAAAGTATTAAGGCACAAAATAGTTATCCGGCTCTAACTTGTCTTTGTGTGCTTTGTGTGAAAAACGTCCACAGTCGTCTCGTGACACTCTCTCAAGTCGTAATCACAATATCCAATAGAGAATCTTCCCTGAGGAAAAGAAATAGGAGGCATTAGCTCTAATTCTGGTGATATCAGGTCAACTTCTACACAAAAGTAAAAGAACAAAAGGTATCAACTTACCCTAGGCTTTTTAAAATAGTCAAGTCCTCTTCCAATCTTAATGATCCATCCATTATCAAATCTGTAAAAAGTTCCAAGATTTACTCTCCATACACACATAGTCTTTAGAGGTGACAATATAAAACATTTTTGGTAGATGCAACCAGGGCCGGAGTGGGGCCACTTTTCAGCCCGGGAATTTCAGGCCCAGGACCGGCCCACTTTTTCCATGGTAGCGGAAATTGGATAAATGAAGCAACAGTTCAGCTCTTACTATTCTGATTTTTTTTTTATCAATACCATGGTTCAACAAATAATGTAAAGGTTAAATAATAATCCACTTAAACTGAGAAGTCAACTAAAAATATTCCGCTATTCCACAAGGATAGGTTGATAATTAACAAAAGCAGAAATAAATAAAGCATTTGAAACCTATCCCACTCTTCAACAACGAGGATATTGATCTAATGTTTACAGTTCAACTCACAGTACAGTAAACAGTTACATTGGGAATAGCACCAATACAACAGCATCTACAGCATCAGTAACTGCCTAAGCATTGCACTGGTTTCAGCCACTTTATCTATAAATGTGTCACTGCTTCTAGACATGAGGATTTCCTTTTCTGTGCACATTAACATGAAATCCTCCAAGTTCTCCTGACTCAATGAGCTTCGAAACCTATTCTTCACAAATGTTAGGGTTTGGAAAGCTTCTCTCACATGCAACCTGTGTGATGGAAAAAGTCAACCCAAACTTATATGCTTACCTAATGACATGATAAGCATCTGTGAGGAGGTTGTACAGTGAGAGTATTAAATGTGCACAAATGGCACAGTTTTTGCAGGAGGAACAGGTCCTGCTTTCAAGCTCCATCTCTGGTTCTTACATATAGTCCACCACTATCCTCCTGACCTTCCTGTGCCATCTCACTAGCCTACATGCCCTGACAGTACAACCTTCAAGAGAGGACTTTTTCAGTCTCTCCCAATGGTATGCCAGGCTAGACAGCTCAGTTAGTAATGTGCTAACAGTAGCTCTGTAATCAAACGTAAGCAGACATTTGCTGATTTCCTGGAGTGCTGAGTTAGGGAGCCCATCTATATTTCAGGAATGTTTTTAAGGGTCAAGACAAGCTAAATCTGAGGCAAGTTTTGCATTTGCTGAAAACCTCCTATCCATGCTACCTGCCACAGTGTCCAGAATAACATTATGGACATTCACTTCAAAAGCAACATCAGATGAGACAACTGGTTCATCATCTAAAATCTCCCCTTGCATTCTTTTCTTTCATCAAGCACGGTCATATACTGCTCTTTCTTACATTAAATAACTTTTATTCATATTGTTTATTTTATTTTGTTAACCTCTCTACCTGTCCCTGTAGTCATGGCCTCCTCATTGCACATTTCGTGCTCATCATTTTCAGCAGGAATCATTTTACCATATATTGGGTGATATAAAAAGGCTAATATTTCAATTAAATGTAATATTTTGCTTGCGAATAGGTTTACAACGCTACAACGATATTAACCAACGCTACCCGAATATTTACGTTGCTAATCATTAGGCCTATGTCTCTCTTTACCAGTTGCCACTTGTGTTTTTACCTCTTGAAAATAAATCGGTAAACTTGGCACATTTGGCAGCATCCTCCTCCAATGCCTTTCTTTATTTCAAACTGGCTTTTTCAGCCGCTCCTGGCCTTTTCCTCCCATCCATCCTCCCTGCCTCGTATCGTTGCGTTTGTGCCGGCCCAGCAGCAGTCTAATGATAAAACTTTTTGGAAAAGACGGGCTGTGGACCCAACCAACTCTATTTAGAAGGGGAGAACTTCCTCGCATGGTACAACCCATGCAGAGGCTGCGGTGTCAGAATGTGAAACGTGTTTAGCCTACTTTAAGAGAAGATGAACGAACGTGACAAATGTCAAAAAATTAAATTCTCGACCGGCCCAGAAATGAAGTGGCCCACCGGGAAAGCTCCCGATTCTCCCGATTACCCACCCCGGGCCTGGATGCAACTGGCTTTTGGATCCCACTGCACTTGAGTTCCAGACTCCTGATATATCTTCCTTCATTGTTTCTCGTGTTATAGAGTTTTATTATTTATGAAAAAGAGTGGAATATGCTGGGCTACTGTTCAGCTGTAGTACATTTGTTTGGTAAAATGACCTTACCAGCTGCAGCCTTATATTTTGAAGAAAAAAGAATTTCAACCAGTATGGCAATCTCGGTGACCAGTATGCAAAATGAGGAATTCAATCAACAGCAGCAATATACACTGACCTGCAATTACTCCAACAGCTACTGTTTAAATACTATGTCATATGGGACATGTAGAATGTTCACCATGGATGCATTGTGCTAACATATTTAGCCAAGATTAGATTGAAGTCCACATGTAAAAACCGTTTCACTATGGAGTGGGCGTTACATAACTGGGTTGGTGAATTACCTGATCTCTCTGTCGTGGATGGTGGAGGAGTACTGGATGTCTAGGTCAACACTTCGCCTCTGAAGCGACTCCTTGAGTTCACTGAGGGCACTGACCTGCTGAGCAGAACTGTCTCCCTGTAGAACCATGGCACACAGGTGATCCTTAAAGAGGTACTTTTAAATCCTTAAACAGGTACTTTTTGAGCTGTTAAGTAAATGATATGACTGTACTGTGATGAAATACATCATAAAATGGGCGGCCCACCACCCCGGGCTGCCACCTGTGAGTCTCATTATCAACTGCTGATCGAGACTCATCATTCCCAGAAGTGTACGCCCTCCTCAGCCTTACTTTGCACTGCATCTCAGCCCCTTGCCCACTTTTCAGCATTTTCCAAAATGATGCAGTGGGTGGAGTTACACTTTAAATATAAAGACTAAAACATATGTACATTAATCATTGGATCCATTAAACAAAATCACAAACACATACAGACAACCGGAATGATTTGTGTTTCAAAAACAGCAGTGTATAAAATTACATGTCAGATGGATACCTGACCGCCCTGAAGAGGACAAATGAATGGTGGCCATTGTGTGAATGGGCTGATGACTCACATCTTGGGAGGTCAGGAGGTGAATTTTCTTGACTTTGCCTTGGGTCTTCAACAGCATTTCACAGAAACGCAGGAAGTTGTAGAGCTGCAGCGAAGAAAGTAAAAGTCAGACAAACGTGGCAGTATTCCCTCTCCTGCAGAAAGTCTTTCAACCTTAGATTAATGACAACTTAACCACACATTTCTAAAGGGCGTCATGTGAATTCATTATGTTCTTTAAGTATGATATAATCAATGCCTCACCTGATGAACATGGCGAATATAAGGGTCCTCAACCCAAACCTCTGTCAGGCCCTCACTGACGTATGGCTTGAAGAGGACTTCATAGCTAAATCCTGTGTCACAGTCTGCTATCTTGATCTGTTCATGATACTTGCCCTCTGATGATAAACAGCATTGCATCCAACATTAACTGTAATTACAGCTGAATGGGTACTGTTCAGAGGTCCTGTTCGCATAATGCTCTTTCCGTTGACTTACCCTCTTTAGCGTTATTAAGATGCACTTTAATCTGTTCAGCTCTAGCCATGTACCCCTTGATCTTCTCCCTATAGTGCACTTTTTTAGAATCATCCTTCACAGCTGTGAGAGGAAACATGCTTTAAAAACACACCTTTTCACATGTGGATCAAAACCAGTGGAATACATTTCCTGGTTTCTCAACTTTATTTACATTAGTCCGTAGCAACACTCATGTTAAATGTAAGTGCATATTTGCATAAATGCACAGTGATATGAATTGAATTGGATATTAATATCAGTCGATACGAGACCTTTAAGGACATCAATCAGCAGCTGGATCCCTTCCTGGTAGCACACCAGAGACTCCTGAAAGCGTGAAATTTGGTCCAACTCCACGGCTCTCTTCAGAACAGAGATGGCAGAGGTCTCCATCCCAGGGATGTTGTTGAGTGACATTATTGAGTGAGAGGAACTCTATCTTAATCTTAAAACACTGTCAGACAGTTTCATTGATTCCCGTGCTCCTTACAATAAAAACGTTTTCATTTGATATACGGGGAAGTGCACGGTCATTTTTGTCTTTTCTTTCTAACTTAAATTGTACTGTGAAGCTTCTTAACCAGTAGGCCTATAGCTACCAAAACTACTTTTGCCGACCAGATAACTAGTAAGCTAACTACCTCATATTTCTATTAACTTAAATCTACATTTTCACCACAAAGCAATAGGACGCCTGGAAAAAACAATCGTGGATCTCATTACCCATGCTGTTTACGTCTGTCAACCTAAACATTTAGTGAAAAGTAGCAGCACACTCAATGCCAAACGACACTTCCTTGTCAAATGGAGTGTTTCAATAAAAATAATCCCTCCAACAACACAGGGAATTTGGCTGTCTTGCTTTACCATTTTCTTCAAAAAGTTGTTATCATATTTCAGATTAAATAACTAATTCAATGTTTCAACAAACTGAACAGACAGGAAAATATAGCATTTACTTATAGCCACTAAACGTTAGTAAAATAATTATTTTGATCGGAAAGTAATTTCAGGCAAAATTCCCTGTCAGTATGGGTTTAAGAGACGTACTTCCGGTTTCCTGTTGCAGTCCCATGTTTTCTAATGTGACATTAAAGCTAAGGGTGTTCTGATTCTATGCGCTATACATTATAGGTCACATTTAAATGTAGTATGTGTATGATGTCTTATTTAAGTAGCTACATCTCTAACCACAAAGTTGCATGTTTTAAATAAGATTGTTATCAGTTAACGGTAGCTAGCAATAACCTTGGCATTGCCTCTGCTTTAACTAGCTAGGTAAGGAAATTTACTTTTCCAGTTTAGCATTGTTGCCTGCGAGAGACGCGATGTCGGGTTTATATCGTGCTTTTCAGAAGTCTTCTACTGCTGTTATTAAGGTATGCCAACAATCTATAGTGCAATTATGTGGTTTTACCTTACCTAGCCAAACCCTTACGCTACTCTTAAAAGTTAACATGACATGGAAAATATGATTAACTCCCACAGATATGCAATAATGCATTTGGCAATATCTGGTTGTAATAGTGTAAGATGAAAGCACAACACATACGGCGGTGATGTGATGTGGCCTTACACGTTTATTTTCAATCAATTTGGGAAGGAAGGTGTAGCCTACAGTCTAAGTCAAGTCTTTCAAGCTGATGGTAATGTGTGATTTTGATGCCTTATTCTTTAGAATATGACCGAAGCCAGTCAGCTCCCATGGTACTGTCCTTCACGCAGCCTTTTCAGAAGATCACGCGTTCCCAATGAGGTATGTGTATTAGGTTCAATACATAATTTGAAGATGTATACCCATTGCACCAAATCCTTGCATATAAACAGACACCATTTTCCTTTAAGGTGTTTGAAGAGCGATCAAAAGAACATGAGAAACATGGTGGTGACCCGGAGCAACCCCACAAACTGCATATTGTCACACGAGTGAGGACGACAGTTGGGCGGCCGTACTGGGAAAAGAAGGTGGTGAAGAGCCTGGGGTTGGAGAAGGTGATTGAAGCCGTAGTGTTGTTTGAAACTTAAAACTTGTGTTATAATATATAATTATATTATTTACACTTATATGCAACATGGTACCACTTCATCTTCACCAGGCTTCAAATGGAACGAATGTTGTATCTCTGTAATCTCTGTTGTAATTGTGCTTCAGTTTGGAGACTCAGTGTTTGCCATGTTTCATTTCCAATTGTAGGCTCATACACCTCGTGTCCATAAGAACATACCCTCTGTGAATAATCACCTGAAAATAATAAAACATCTTGTGAGGTAAGTGTGCATTTAGATTTTGGGAAACTTTCGTTTTACTGTTTGCATATTGTTGCATGCACCAATCAGTGTAAAATTCTGTCATTAATGCACATGGTTTTTTTTCTTCCCCATTTTGATTTTTCATAGGATTCAGCCATTGAAATTACCATATGGTCTTCCTGCTGAGGAAGATATGGCTGACACTTACCTCAATAGCAAAGGAGAACTGGTAGTACGGAAACTGCTCAAGCCAGTGGAGCACAAAGCCATTAACTCTTAATTCCTCAGTGCTCCCACCCCACCCTCATCACTAGTACACACATCAACCAACCTGATCATATATTATTTGTTCAATAAAGCTACATACATACAACTACTGTGGATTGTTGGTTTGGGAACCAGTATGGTAGAGGCAATGTGGAGTTATATAATAATAAAATAGGATAGTGAAACTTTAAACATGATTTATTAAGATAAAGTATTACTTGAACAGAACTTAATTTAGACTGTAACTGAGAAAAACGTTGTTTCTGGAAGGCTGCACATTAGCTTCCATGGCACTGGATAACTCTCCTGGCTCGAGTGAACATCAGAGCACCTAAATCAAATGTAGTCCAACTTCAGTGGAATCTTCACAATGGGAGTACGTTATGAAATGGAAGACAGTCCCCTTTTTAGACTAATACATCAAGTGACACACTGTCAGGAGGATGTCTATGTGAATAATTGTTTTAACCTAATCTGGGAAACATCATTTTGTCACTTCTGCACATCGTTTCAAAAGAACAAAAGTACTCCATTGATGGAAACACATGTAGGGAGCACGTATGAACAATTAAGTCCAAAAAGATTTACCTGTAAGAATTTGTTGTGATTTGCACCGAATAGCCTGATTAGTGTTTTCTACATAATGAGAAAAGAGCATTGATACCAGACAACTACAGTGTTGCTATGGTAAAGCAATGGTCAGGCCCATTACGTTTGAAGAGGTGAGTTTAGTCTGATCCTCTTTTTCATTTAAGGTACCCAAGACACCTTGATTACGGTCTGAAAAATCAGCCTCAGGTTTCAATAAAAATTACAAAATATTTTGATCTACATGTTAAGTTCCGAGGTAGGTAAGCCATCACACTCATTGGAGCTGGTGCCTTGAAAGTAACAATGCTGACTCCGTTATCATGAGAATGATTTCCTTTTTCATTTAATCATAGAAAACAACTTTCATTGAAGAAGATGTCATTCCTAAAAAAATAGCAAATGCAAACGAGGCACACTGAAATACATGTTAATGGCTACTGTTTCAGTCACACTCAAAAAAACAGACTAGGGTTGATTTGTTTGTACATCATCAAATATGACCTAATTAGTGGAGTAATGAAGATCACTTAAAGAAGAATAAAAGGAACATGGAAGTACAAAAGATGTGAAACCAGCTTGGTTGAGGACTGTATGAAGGAAGCTTTAAGATTGAGCAAGAGCATCAGTAGAGTCCTCTAGTCATCGTCAGCTTCAGAGTCCGAGTCGTAAGTTTTCCCTCTGATCGTCCTCTTCTCCACCTTGGTGAACTTTGACCCCGACTTTGATGCTGCTGTGGGGGGCTCCATAAGGTTCCCACTACAAGGTAGAAGACAGTCGGGAATATGGTGTCAGATACTCAAATGTGGAAAAATCTCTTCAGTCACATTAGCCAAGGCAGTTTTTAATCTCAAGATAACTGTGAAGATAATTAACACCAAATAATACCCTCACCTGTAGTTGATGATGTCTGAACAGCCTAGCCTCCACTCTAACATCTCTGTGGTGAACTCATCGGTGTTGCCAAGGTCGGCAAAGCCCACAATGTAGTCCTTGGTTTTCCCATCTTTGACCAGGGCCATTGACGGGATGACTTTAATCCGCAGCCTCTCCGTCAGGAAGGGGGCCTTCTCTACGTTGAGCTTGAGGAATTTTGTTTCCAGGTGCTTCTTTGCCAGGATATTTAGGTGTTTGTCTACAATTTTACACCTATCAAAACAAAGACCGTGCAATTTTGCCATTGTTTTTCAAATGCTTGTTTCAATGGTACTCAATGCAGACTTTAACAGTACGTCAAAACACAAACATCTGTCAATATTTGTATATTATTTCTAGAGTATGAGTAGAGCATCTTATACACTTCTATTTACCTTTTAATATACTATACTAGTACAACCAAAGTATTGGCACACAATTTGCCTAGCAGCCTTTTCTACAAGGCATTCAATCACGACGTATCTTGCGCACATTGGTCATTTACATAGTTTACACAGCATCTAGGGTAATGCCTCATTTCAACAGTTTTGTTTGGTGTTGTCACTCATACGCAGCAACATATAAAACACACAATATGCCCCCTAGTGTCCAACACAATGAATTGCATGTCTTTAAGGATGGCCTAAAAAGGGGGGCCTTGTGTGTTTTTGACAATGCTGCTAATAAAGATATAGCATAACAGTAATCTATAGCATTTAAAGTAACACTATGCAACAATTAGACTTTTTGAGGTATGGTTTTTATAGGCAACTAGTTTTGGGATCATCCTTAAACTAATTTTAATAGCATATGGGCATGTGAAGGACAGATAAACACCTGTCTTTCACACTAGCCATCCAGGATATGCACTTTGTAGTTGTGTGTTTCCTGGCTGGAACACCTTGCAAAAAAATGGAAGAAAGCTATACTGCCAAAAGATGTGTTGTGTTGGCAAGCTTCTACCAGTGTCAACTGGGCTGTTGGTGTGGTGTTTACAAGGTTTTAGCACGCCTTATAGGTAGTTCGCAAGCTACTTTTGGAACAGAACTCTTAAGTGCTGCTTTAACTCTCACTTGTGTCTGTCATCATGGAATTAATGTTTGCCTGAATAAGCAAATTCTTAAAAATGTTTTATGAACTCACCCTCTTTTTTAACTTAGATATAGTTATAAGCTTACCATACTTTAAGCAGAATAACACTGGAGATCACAGGGGCTCCCATAGCAATGAATTGACTTTCGGTTGACTTGCATTAAATTCACAGAGCTATGTGGTAACTGAGCATGAAGGGCTTGCCTACCTGAAAGTGGAGTCCCTGTAGAAATGGCAGACCACATTCTTGCTATCCTTCACTTCGGCGAAGAAGTCTTTCTCACTTGGGATCTCTCTATATTCTCCATGCCCTTTAGACATCCACTCCTAAGGAGGGAACGTTATTGAGCATGGGTGAATGTGTCAAGATTAACAAGATAAAGAAAAATAGGAAGACGAGGGCCAGGACTTAAGCTGGTGCAGATATCAAAATGTATATCATTCACAATACTGCTGCTTCTTCATCTTCTTCAGTGCAATGTTTACATTATCCATACATGAAAATAATCTATATAGTACAGGTTTAGCTATCTGCATTACCTGCTTCTGTTTCTGAGCTCTTTTGAGGGCTTCCATCCTTCTCTCTTTCAGCCGCTCCAGTTCGTCCTCGTCCGGCCGCTCAAGTCTCTCCAGCTCCGCATCCAGCTGTTCCTCTACCAGCCGTGCTGACTGGAGCACTTGATGCTCCAGCGCCTTCGCAACCATGTCCATTGAATAACCAGCCATTCTTTACAAGCAACCTAAAATGTCATAGATCAAGTCAGTCAGTATGTTGATCCTGGCTTCATGGGGTTGCAGGTTGCTTCTTCCTGTGTCCATGGTAACTGCGACTAATGCTAGTAGCTAGCTACCTGCTTACTGTATGCTACCTGCTCCGATGTACACCAAACTCACAAACGTCTAGAACCAAACATAATGGACAGTAACGGTGTCTTACTGCGTGCTGTAAGATACTGCGATGAAATTGTGGATAGGTCTGTATACGTACCCTCCCAACTACAGCTAGCAAACGCTGTGCTGAAACCAATACAACAAAGGAACAAGACCTACAGACCTACAGTAACGTTATCCTAGTTTGTTGTATCCTAGCTTAAAACTAAACGTCACTTTCCACAAGCACGACCAACGAGGTTAGCTAGTTAGCAATGATGAACTAGCTAGGTGTATTC
Source organism: Sprattus sprattus (assembly GCF_963457725.1). Classification (NCBI taxonomy): domain Eukaryota; kingdom Metazoa; phylum Chordata; class Actinopteri; order Clupeiformes; family Clupeidae; genus Sprattus; species Sprattus sprattus. The sequence continues at coordinate 24,695,792 of NC_137924.1, forward strand.
GTGAATTAATACAAACAATTGACGCTACCTGACGTAGCCAAAGAGGAAACTTACTCCTACCCAAAACGCAAACAATTTGTTAAAAATGATTTAGCAAAAAACCGGTATATCCTACCAGTGTTAGCCACCAGCTTGCTAGCTAGCGATTAGTCGGTACAGTAGAAAGCTATTACTAGTTAACATTATCTCGAGTAGCGTTAATGTTACTATAAGTTGCACTGGGATTGATTCTGTCGTTTTCATTCGAAGAACCAATTCATGTTAGTCAACATGCCACACTAATTGGACGTTTAAAATAAGCTGATAGTTATCACTGGCTAGCATTACTTACCGACGTCCCCTTCCACTGCAGGCTACAGACAGACAGTTCACAACTGCGCAGAGCGTACAGTCTACGTAAGGGCGGGGTCAGCGCAAGTTACGCAATACGCCCTGACCACTGATCTTTGCTTATATTATTTGTGCAGAAGGTTTGGGACTGTACGGCTATAATGCATTCATGCATGGGCTCAGCTACTTTGCTATATTTGGTCTTATGAATGCGAAATTCTTGCTTTGGTACAAGAGCTTCTCTAGCCATTACAGGCAAATTTAATCAGTGACTAATTCCCTGCTATTGTCTGAAGTCTTTCTGCCTCACTTGTTTTATTTGACTGTGTAGACTACCTGTCATTTTAATATTAGCCTAGATAATCGACATTTGGCTACTTTAACATAAACATTAAGCTGATAGGAGAAGGTGTGACTTTCAGCTCAGTGAAAATGTTTAGTTTGTTTAGTCTACATCCAACACAACCATGCAATACTAAATAGGACCTATTGTCCTGTTCAGTTTTTTCCTTTCCTTAAGTGTGTTATGCAGCTTTTTGTGCATGTAAACAATCTGCAAAGTTACAAAGCCAATTTTGAAAAAGTTTTAGTAACTGAGTTTTCTTACTAATATTTCAATATACTAAACATACTTATTGAAACTACTGTAAACTACTGTATTGAAGCAACTTAATATTTCATATTTTATTGTAAAATCTTGTTGAAAATGTATGTATCAATGAATGATTCAGCAGGTATTTAAGGTAGATGTATCAAGTATGTCATTTATCTGTAAATCCCTCTATTGTCTTTGTATTGCAATTCATGATGCTCACAGAAAGACCATATTTCAGCAACTCTTTGATGAAACGAATTTCAGTATATGGACTGGATTTTGTTTTGATTACTGGAAGTGGAGGTGATGGAGATAATTTAAAAATAGACTGGGAGGGAGTTCCAGAGGTGTGGGAGAAAAGAGTTAAAGGCTCGATCTTCCATCATCCGGAGACGTGGAGCAGAGGTGAGTAGCTAGAGCAGAGGGAGCATTAGGGTTTGTGGATGGTTTGTGGATGGTGATGAGGTTACTAAGGTAACTGGGGCTTTGGCCATTGAAGGCTTTGTAGGTCAGGAGGAGGACTTTAAACTGGATCCTGTACTGGACTGGGAGCCAATGAAGTTCGAGGAGTATGGGGGTTTGTGGGCTGACTTAATAAAAACATAATAAAATGCACAAAACAATAAAAGAAAATGTACCTGATGTTAGTGAGAGTATGCTAAAACTTTTAAATTGGGTAATGGAGTCCAGTGCTTGGATGTGAGGCAGATGTGAGTTCCAGAGTTTGGGTGCAGCATAGGAGAATAGGACCCATTGTGAGATTAATGACTGGTAGTTCCAGTAGACCTACTGATGATGACTGCAAGGGACGAGAGGGAGTGTAGGTGTGAATGAAGTATATGATAGGCAGGGGAAAGATTATGAAGAGCTTTAAATGTTATGTTAAATAAGATTTTAAAGTTAATTCGTTGTAATACAGGGAGCCAATAATTGAATCAACAGGGGTGTGACATGATCAGTGGACATTGAACATGTAATAATTCATGCCACTAAGTTCTGGATAAGTTGGAGCCGGTGAATGAGTTTGTTGGGGATGCCTGCCCTGATCGCATTGCAATAGTCAATGCGTGATGTGACCAGAGCATTGACTAGTACCTCCATGGAGTGCTACAGGGCGCAGCCTTGAGATATCCGAGATAAGTTGTTAATATGGTTGGAGAAGGAAAGAGCATTGTCCAAGACTATACCAAGGCTCTTAACCTGTTTGGAGATAGATATGGTGGCATCAGCAATGGATTGTTAACATATATTCGTTTTGGACAGTGTGGATTTAGTGCCAATGAGAAGTAGCTTACTTACTACTGCTGAATTTGAGGTAGTTGTTTGTCATTTACATCTGTATTGGGAGGGTAGAGTAGTAGTGGATACATAAAGCTGTGTATCATCAGCATAGCAGTTGAAATGGATACCATAGTCCCAAAAAAAATTGCAGAGAGGGAAGCAAAGATAGTGGGCAAACCACTGATAAACAGTGCCACAGACTCCAATGCTATTCAGACAATCCATGAGGAGCTGATGGGATATAGTATGGAAGGCGGCACTGAGGAGAATTAGGATAGAGAGTAGAACAGAATCAGCCGCTTACGGTCGTCGATGATCTTAGGGCTGTTTCAGTCCTGTGTTTCATGCAAAATCCAGATTGTAATGGTTCAAAGAGATAATTTTGTTTCAGATGATCCTGGACCTGAGATTTTATTATAAACAGGTTTAGGTTGGAGATAAGTCGATAATTATTAAAGTCATCAGGACCCAATCCAGGCTTGTGTTAAAGCAACATTATGTAATAATTTTACCTTAAAATAACCGCTTCTAAGATATTTTGCTGGGGGGGGGGGGGGGGTATTCAGGGAGCATGGTTCCTTCTGCTCACGTTCATGAATTGTCTCTCAATATTAGAGTTGAAAACATTTAGGAAGGCCAAAAGGCATTCATCAGAGAGATTCAGATAGATATCAGGTGGTTTGAGTAGACCATTTACAGTAGAAAAAATATCTCTGGTGTTTCCTTTTCATGATGATTTACAAATGACTGATGATAGTTACAAATGCAATGAACAATATTTGTTTTTATTAAAAAAAAACATTTTATTATGAATAAATTGCCATAAAGGCCTGATGTATCAGATACGATAGAATAATTATAATATTTGTAAATTACTTACTTGTAATTATTATTATTATTATTATAACATTGGATGTGTCAGACTTTACAGGGTTAAATTAACTGTACAGTATATAAATAATAAATATTTCACTTAATTCTTGCTCATCCTACCACTTTATGCGTCAGTCATATTACACACCACTATGCGGTATATCTAGTTTAAATTATTTCATCTGCAAACATAGAAAGATGAACTGGCTCTGCGAAACACATCATCTGTTTTCATTGTGCTTCCATTCCTTGTGTTTTCCATCTGATTCCATTTGGATTAATTTTATTGGATTATTTGCGTTTGGCTGTGCTGTACCAACATGCCAGTTCTTTGGTGACGCAGAGATGGCCTAGCAGTGGCACTTGGAGTTTATCATCCCAGACACTCATGTTCTGTTCATGGCTGAATAAGGCAAAGGGATTTCTCAGCTCAGTGAACCTGAGGAATTTTAAGTTCGAGCACATGGTATCCCTGCAGACTTCCTGACTTCCTGTTTAAGCAACTGTTTTGCTCCTCCATAGGGTCAAGCGAAAACACACAAGTAATAGCTTGTCACAATGTTTATAATAGTGGACATTTATTTTTAAAGTTTTTGCAGATGTAGATGCAGATCACATTGCTTAGTTAAGATGACCTGAAATGTATCTTATTCATGTGATAAGCTTGAATTCACTCACTGCATGCTAATGTTGTCCGTTGCATTTTTATGGAATTGTACAATAT
>NC_137924.1:24704594-24719594 GCF_963457725.1 Sprattus sprattus
ATACATAAACAAAAAAACCTGAATCATTTATTAAAAAAATAAGTGGTTATTTGTATTGTTCTTGTTCAGCTAAAATATTGAATCTGTGCTGTTCTTTACCCATTTATTTTTCAGTGTAATGGTCACCTGTTTGTTTAGATTATATAATAAGCATTTAACAGACATCATTTTTACTGCATTTGTGCACTGACTAGTTTAACCTTTAAAAGTTTTAAAAGTTAACAAAAACATTTTGCTCTATAATAAGTTAATTTAGCTAGTTCAGAACACCTAGCATGACACAGCCTCACTCCTCTCTGATGCTCCTCCCGCCTCTTCTCTGCTCTTATCATCATCAAAAATTATTTTTGCACACTTTACGGTGACAAGGCTTTTTCTTTTTCTACCGTTCCTTGTCTGCACTGCTGACTCCGGGGTTCCTATTTCTCTCCCTTCTCTCTATATTTGGATAGCACATTGCGATGAACTGGCCAAGCCATGATTCCCAAATTCTGAGCTCAAACTATGTAAAGGGCAAATCATGCATGCCCTTGAACACTATGCAGGATCAGACGTTTTAAATCTTTACAACTATATGTGGGGACCTAAATCTAAAGACAGCTAAAGACATGTAGCATTAACCAAAGATCCCTCCTCTGCATCCTAAGAGCCAGAGCTATACTCAGTTGCACGTGCACTGATGCATACTTTGTGTCACCATCATCTGCAGCTCCATTCAGGCTCTGTTGAATGTTTGTATTGAACTGTTGGCCACACAGGATAGAAAGTTGCAGGTCTCTTTTCAAACAATGACAAAGCACGGCTATGTGGGGCTTTTGGTAAAAATGGCTAATCCGAGGGATCTCCTAGAGAGAATGACTCGTATTAGTTTTCTAAAATAGTCATCTCAGCCCACACAACCAGTGCATAAGAGAAAGTGAAGCAAGTCCTTGACGTGCTTTTGCTACGTGAGTGTTTGAACAGGAGTAACCTTCACGCCAAAACCTCAATCATTTGTCACACTTTTCTCGCAAGCCACTTTACAGGCACTGAATGACTCAATGATGCTCACGATAGGGAAGGAAGAAACACTCTGGTGCCTCTCGGGGATGATTTCTGTGTTAATCACGTTGGCGGGGGCTGCCCCATACACCCCAGAGATTACTGTGTGAGATTTTGGTACAAAAGTTCATCTCAGGTCAAGGCTCTGCACTGAGAAAAAAATCTAGTGTAACTAATGTTAAAATTCGAAACGGTTTCAAAATGTAGAAAAACAATCTCTGTGAAAGTTTGTCATTCCAATTTATACAGTGTTAGCATCAGTTTCTGTGAGTGTGGGAAGATATAAAAAAAATGGAGGAAAAAAAGTAAGATGGAGAGAGAATTAGAGAGAGTGAGATCACCAGGCCTGCACTGGCTGTGCTAAGGTTCTTGAGGCCTTAGAGAGCTTCTCCTCTGGAGTCGTGTGGACACAGACCAGCAGCTCACAGAACCCATGGTTCTGGGAGGTCATCCAGATGGACCGCTCCAAGTCTGACCTCATCAAGATGTCTGCCCAGTCTCCCCCAGGCTTTACCCCTTCTGCCTGGCAAACCTCTGCACTCACTGATTGGTAGACAGGGTCAGGAGAAGGTCAAGGGCACTCTGTAGTGTTTTCGGTTTTTTGAGGGGCAGGTTGGAGGATTAATTATAGAACAGTAGCTCCTCAGACCTACCTCTCCATTACCTCCTCCAGTTCCCAACCTACACCCCCCCCCCCCCCCCTTCCCCTTTAGTGTAGTGTGTATGAGTGTCACTTCCTCACGGCTCCCTGCCAGCATTCAGTCCTTTTATATGTGTGTGTGCTTGTGTCAGTGCAGTGAAACAGACTGTAAAGTGTGTACAGATGTGTTTACCTTTCTGCCTCTATTTTCTTGCCTATTTTCTTGTCTTTTTTCAATTACAATTTGCTCATAAGGAAGCATTTAAGGTATCGGCACACAAACCCACACAGTACATTTGTATTTTCGCATTCAGTTTCCCCAGAAATTGTTTCAACTCAGAATGTTATGTATTGTAATATCATTTTAAATATTAGAATCTTAAGTATATCGAGTTAGCATATGGAAGCTCAACAAGTCCTTTGGTATTACTATTTCATCAAAAAGACATCTGACATCTCCCATACAAGACACAGCCTTACTGTCTTATCCCAGCTAAACACTACTTAAGATTACTAATCCAGCCAGCTAGACAGCTGCTTCTTTTCATCCGATTTCAAATATACGAAAACCCCTAAGAGTCTCAACACTCCTCTTCACAAGCTATGAGTGTGAACCCAAGACAGTTAGTTTGAAAGAAGAAGAAAAACATTATGCAAACAAGTCTTTAAGTTTGAGTGAAGTCTGAGGGGACAAAGGGACAAGTATGAGTCAAGTATCAAGTATTTGGTCAAGCAAGTTTCAACCTGAACTGCAGAACTTAATTGGCAGGATAATGTGTACTAAGGAGGAGTATCATAAATATTGTGGTTATGGTTATAGTATTTGTCTTAAGGGACTTCCAAACATTAAAAAAAAGAAAATGGAAAACTGATAAAATAAAAACAAAAAAAGCAGTAATAGAAATAAGACAAATGAAAAATAATTCAAGAAGCAATATTATGTACCAAAAAATCTTCTTCTTCTTCTTCTTCTTCTTCTTCTTCTTCTTCTTCTTCTTCTTCTTCTTCTTCTTCTTATTATTATTATTATTAATAATAATAATAATAAAAACAACAATGACAAATACCAAAACTTTACTTGAGTAGGCCTCAAGCAAATTAACTAATTAGACAGATGATGAGTTAAGGTGAGTTTTTAAGAACTTTTTAAATGTACCAAGCCTGCTGGAAGGGAAAGCACTGGACAGGTCATTCGCCACCAAGGTACTATGAAGGGAAAGAGTGTTGATTGCTATCTCTTGCTGCAGAGAGATGGCAAAGATAACAAACACTTATCAGAGGGCAAATAGAGCTGATTAATAACATTTAAACAGGCGAGTGCCGATCCAGTGGCTGTCTCATAGGCCAGACTGAGGGATTTAAATGTAATCCTAGCAGCCACAGGGTGCCAGTGAGGGGTGACCAGCAGAGGAGTTACATGTGTGCTCTTTGGTTGATCAAAGACCAAACGTGCCGGCGCATTCTGAATCGTCTGCAACGGTCTCACCACACATGAGGGCAGGCCTATTAAAATGACATTGCAGTAGACTAGTTTAGGTATAACCAGGGCCTGCGCAAGAAGTTGTGTAGCATATTGTGTGAAATAGGGTTTAATCTTCAGAATATTAAAGAGTGTGAACCCACAAGACCTCGAGAGAAATCAAGTTGGTCATCAAATATAACTCATACGTTTCGTGGTATTGAGTTGGGGTCAATGAAGATGAACCGAGCTGGACGTTAATATTTTGTGGGATAGGCAGGTTGCCAGAGAATTTCAAGGTTTCACTCAGTTTTCAAAAGTTCCCAGGTTCATGTCAATAATCCTTTATGCAATTTGCAGCTAAACTCTCATGAAGTATTTAACATGTCATATGATTTAAATGATTTAAAATCATATGACATGTAATATCATGTAACATCATATCATTTTCCCCCTCTAAGTTTCTTTTTTTTTAAGGTTTATTTTTTGGCTTTTTATGCCTTTATTTGGACAGGGCAGTGAAGTAATGACAGGAAGCGAGGCGGAGAAGAGGTGGGAAGAGGATTGGGAGATGACATCAGTCCAAACTTGAACCTGTGTCCCCGCGGGCAATGAAGCCTGTAAGTGGGGGAACTTATCGGGTTGTGCCACCATGCCCCCCCCCCTCTAAGTTTCTTGACGAGCCTCATAATGCTCTCAAGATATTTTTTGCCCTTTCAACTTACGCCTGAAGTCCTTTTTCTTATTGAAGTGCACATCTGAGCCCCCATCTCTAACCAGCGCTTTGAAAGCTAACATTTTTGGAGGAGCCTAACTTATTAGCCAGTTTATTAACAAATGACGTGGAAGGCAGTGTGCAGATCAAAGGTTTGCTAATTAAAGCAACTACCCCAGCTGTTCCCCTTACTTTTCTCCCTCCTCTTGGTATTTCCTGTAGCTCACAGCAGCGGCTGCACCAGCAGGCCACCAATCACAGCTGCCCGCTGCCTGCTGCCCATCGATCGGCTGAGTGCCCCACATCGATAGATCAGACGAGCCCCGGGGCCACCCTCATGAGTTCGTGAACTCTCCATTGCCACACCAAGGACTGTCACTTCCTGTCCCTGTTTCATAGAACCCCCCCCCCCAAATCTCGCTCTGGTTCCCACTGCCTGGGATGTGGCGACGTGCAGGGCTGGAGTGTGCATTTATGTGCTATCAGTATGTAAACAGACCCATTTCCTCTGACTTGAATAGCTTTGTGTGTATGTGTGTGTGTGTATGTGTGTGTGTGTGTGTGTGTGTGTGTGTGTGTGTGTGTGTGTGTGTGTGTGTGTGTGTGTGTGTGTGTGTGTGTGTGTGTGTGTGTGTGTGTGTGTGTGTGTGACTGTGTGCTAGGTCAATCTAGTCTCTGTGACCTTGCAAAGTGCAGGAGAGTAATTGGCAGGATATGTCAGAATCGAGTGGACTTTGAAAGCCTAGCTGCGCCAATCAATAGACGTCTTAAAGGAGGGAGGCTGGACTGCATCAAAAGGGCCTGCAGACAATATTTTCAAAGAAGGAGCAGAGGTAGGAATTTTTCCAGACGGCCATTGTGAAGCGGAGCCGATTCCTTTCAAAGTCACCTAAATTAAACCTTTTGCTGGTCAGTATTTCAACCCTAAAAATGACAAGGTGATTATTTTGTTTAAAAAGTGCCATCTTCCCCCTCTCTGTCTCTCTTTCCATGTTGAGGCTCCTTCAGACTGTGAAGTCCACAGGCATCCAAGCAGTCTGAGGCAACAGAGGGATGATGAAAGCAGATGACGCAGAAATGTCTGCCACTCACACACACACAGACACAAACAGTCACACAGCCTGCTGGTCTCTGATTGTGTGTTGGAGAGAGGGCGGTGAGCTGTATAATCAGTCTCAGACTGATGGGAGCTGGATCAGGATATGGGTGGAAACAAAGCAATTTCCACACCTTTCACAGAGAAAAAGAAAGAGCTTCTGCTAAATTTGGTTTACATCTTAGTATGTGCCGGCATATGGGGATGTGTGTGAGTGTGTGTGTGTGTGTGCGTGAGTGGCAAACATTTCTGCATGCCTATGTAAATTACACTGTGGATGTGAGCATGCCTGCATGTATGTGTGAGTGTCAATGCATGAGTTTACACATTAGTAGTAGCAGTAATTTGAAGTGTATGTGTGTTTGTGTGAGAGATAGAGAGAGAGTCCTTGTGTCCTCTTGTGCTTTCCAGAGCAGTGGTGACCGGTAGCTGCAGGAGAATGGCAGTAATTGGCCGCTGGTGGGGGGGAGCCGGGGGCTGCTGTGGCAGACGAAGCTGAGGAGTGTGTGTGTGTGTGTGTGTGTGTGTGTGTGTGTGTGTGTGGGGGGGGGGTGTGTGTGTGTGTGTGTGTGTGTGTGTGTGTGTGTGGAGCTGCTCTCAGGGAGGCACTCCTCACCATCCCCGGCCCCCCAGATCACATGCTGCAGCTCGGCCTCCTACCGCCTCTTCACACTCTGCTGCGTTCCTCATCCATCCTGCGTAAATGCCACAGCGGTTCTGCTTACGTGCATGTGTGTGTGTGTGTGTGTGTGTGTGTGAGAGAGAGAGAGAGAGCGAGAGAGATAGAGAGAGTGTGATGGACATGCAAGGGCCGTAGAATTAAATATTTATGTTCTCTAGGGACGTCCACCGAGGACAAAGGGGTACCGGCTGAGTGTATAACGTATGTGTGTGTGTGTGGGAGTGTGTATATTCACAAGGCATGCAAAAAGTCCTTTCCACAATGTGATGGAGGTCAGGAAAGTTTAAAGTGCACACGTCAATGTAGGCTCAGCACTGTTAAATATTTATGTGTCTTGTCATAGATAATAGTGAATATACAGCTACCGCTGGCTGCAGCCAAGAGTGGGAGACTGGCAGCCATGTGTGCAGCCGTGCTGGTGGTGCTGGGGGGGGGGGCTCTCTGCAGGGGGGTAGAAACACACACATTTCTGACAGGCATTTGGATGGTCTTCCTTTGGCACAGGACCCAGAATTTTGTCTGCCCTGTTTTTTCCTGTGTGTGTGTTTGTGTGTGTGAGAGAGAGAGAGAGAGTCTGTTTATGTTTTGGTTGTGTGTGTCCTAATGTAATGCTTATTATGTCAGTGATCATTGTGGAGAGTGTGTATTTGTGGGGGCTATTCAAGTAGCATGTTCCACATTGAATGTATTAACACACCCATTTTGTTCTTATGTTAGTTTATGTAAGTGTGTGTGTGTGTGTGTGTGTGTGTGTGTGTGTGTGTGTGTGTGTGTGTGTGTGTGTGTGTGTGTGCGTGTGCGTGTGCGTGTGCGCGTGCGCATGTGCACATGCACACGTGCACATGCACGTGCACGTACAGCTTATCCATACGATGCGTCTGGCTATTTGGTGATCGTTCTCCTCCACACGTCCCTCCGCACATTGCACACGTAGCAGGTCTCTAAAAATACACCCACACACTTGCTCGCAGACAGAACACACACACACACACACACAAACACACACAAACACAAGCATACTACAAGGACCCTGACATTCTGCCATGTGATTCAGCGACTGGAGCTGTTTGTGTTTCTGAGTGCAGAGTTTATTTGGGTTATGAGGGAGTACACTCTGATCAAACCAAGTGTCCCAGTACTGGTGAGAGTGTTCTCTTGGGCCTTGGTGCGGACAAAATTTGGATGTTTGGATGGACGTCTGACCACTGATTTGGTCATTGTTGAGCCATAACAATCTGGTCCTTGGAGTCAGAGGAGGTTGGCGGGTTTGAGGGGAGGGTGTGGGGGGGGGGGGGGGGGGGGGGGGGGGGGGGGGGGGTGGGGCATTTGTCATCAGGCTTCTGTCATTTACTGATTTATCGTTGTATGAAGAAGCTCTTGAAGGCCCAACTCTTCAGAGAGCACCTCCCTTCCTAACTTGCACTTCGACTGGTACTTTACTCCATGATACGAGACGTTTATCAACAATGAGGTTTACATTTACTGACGTTTCCCAGAGCAGGTTGGAAGCACTTATAGTTACATTCCTAAAACACACATACATTCCTGCACTTTTTTCTATTTCTTATTTAAAATAGTATTTATTGTTACACTAGGTGCTTGTAGCCTGACTGTTCTCTCCCTTGTACGTCTGCTAAATGACTTAATGTAAAATCTAAATGTAAATGTAGGCTTTACGCAGAGCCTATTTCATAGAGAGAGAGTCCTTGTGTCCTCTTGTGCTTTCCAGAGCAGTGGTGACCGGTAGCTGCAGGAGAATGGCAGTAATTGGCCGCTGGTGGGGGGGAGCCGGGGGCTGCTGTGGCAGACGAAGCTGAGGAGTGTGTGTGTGTGTGTGTGTGGCCATTGTGAGCGTTTCTTACTCTTGTGTCTGCGTCGCTCTGTCATTACACCACTTTGCCACTGTGTTGAGTTTTTTTGTGTGTACTTCAAATTGAGCGAATCATGTCGGAGTTGGCATAGGTGCATAGGATATGGCGAAGGGTACATGGCTACAAGTGACAACCGGCCTTTAGCCTTTGCTGAACAGACAGAGCAACCAAATACGTGCTTGGGTCTGTTTACAGTTGATTGAATTGACTGGTAAACAAAAACGCACATCTGCTTTTCTCATCCTGTTGATTAAATAGCCCACCCATGTTCCACATCTTGTTTCCCCCATACAATACAACACAATGCAACACTGCACTGCACTCCCCCCAGAGCCGCGCACACAGAATGAGACAGTGGGAACGCAGCCCTACTGGGACGCATATCTACATTCCGTCACAGGCAGGGGGAATGCAAGGTCACGCTTCAGTGGCGTCACGTCCACGCAGGCCCTGCCTCCCACACTCACACTCACACCACTCCTCAGTCCTCTCTGCCCAGTGTGATTAGAGAGCGATGCTTGTGTCACAAAGGCCCACCGAGAGAAGGCTGCTGGGGGCTGCTGGTAAGGTGCAGGTGGGGACTGGCTTGACGTGTGGAACTTTTTAATATGGAAGGAGGGAATGGGTGTTGGGGTGGGGTGGTGTTGGGGGGGGGTTGAAAGGTTTGGTGATCACTGACGCCGGGGGTGGGCACATCAGTGTGCTGCGGTTCCGGCACGTTCCTGCCAAGCGGCGTGTACACTTTCTAATCTCTCACCAGCGCTTATCTTGGCTCAGCACCTGCAGGCGAATGAGACCTGAGACAGCTTTGGTGACAAACTACACACACACACACACACACACTCTCACACACTTGCACACACACACACACACACACACATTCAAACACACACACCTACACACACACACACGCACACAGGCATACACACATACACACACACACACACACACATACAAACACACACACAAATACATCCTCAAGTTAACAGATTGGTACACGTGGCACACATTTTCCTGCTGCTCAGAATATTAAACAAATGGAAACATACACACGCACAGAGCCACACATACGCATACACACACACACACACACACACACACACACACACACACACACACACACACAGAGCCACACAGACGCATATATACACACACTTGCACACACACACACACACACACAGAGAGCCACACAGACGCATATACACACACACTTGCACACACACTTGCACACAGAGCCACACAGAGCCACACATACACACACACACACACACACACACACACACACACACACACACACAGAGCCACACAGACGCATATATACACACACTTGCACACACACACACACACACACAGAGAGCCACACAGACGCATATACACACACACTTGCACACACACACACACACAGAGCCACACAGAGCCACACATACACACACACACACACATAAAGCCGCGCATACGCATATACACACACAGACACACACTTGCATACACACACACACACTCACAGAGCCGCACATACGCATATTCACATGCGCATCACAGCTGTACCATCAGAGAGGAAATGCGTCAACATGCTGCACAAACAACAAAAGACAGCAAAGACGATAAAGGGGAGGATGAGAGAGAGGGAGGGAGAGAAACAGAGAAAGGGAGAGATAATGAGAAAGAGGGAGTGAGAGAGAGAGGGAGAGCGAAAAAGAATGAACCAGCTCTGGTAAGTGAGTCCTCCATTTGTGCAACACATTTACCATGCCTAATTGAGTTGAACCTCGGAATCATTTACAAAAGCGAATCAGCTCACACTCAGTGTTTAGAGATCTCAGCGAATCCCCCCCCTACCCCCCCGACAGAAGACACCCTCTCTATACATCAGGCTGTGATCGGAGACGACTCGTCACATCTGGCAGAAGCTGAGCTTCCCACGGGAAGCAACACTCACAGACTTCTCCTGACAGAGGTTCACATTAATGTCATCCCAAACTCTGCAGATATGATTCACTGGGGTCTGGGGGACCAGCACGGCTAGGTGTGATTCATTCTTGCGTGCAAAAGTGTGTGCGTTCATGTAAGATCTATATTCATGTGGCGTGATTCAGAGCCAGCGGTGAGACACAAGCCTCACTGAGGAGGCTGGCTGCAGACTTCCCTGTTTGTGCAGTGACGGTTTCAGCCCATGGGGAGCCAATCAGACGCCTAGAAATAGCCCCAGAGCCACGTCAACAGACGCAAATCCATACACACAAACGTTGCATCATTAAGCCCCTGCGTGTGCATGTATGGCACTCCAAAAGGGCACAGCCACAGACGTGTGTTTCAGCTGCCATCTAGTCCGCTAGACTGTGTTCTGCCTCAGTGCTATGTCTTTATATGAATATGTCACGCACCAGAATCATGGTGTATGTTAGATACGAGACGTCTATCAGCAATGAGGTGAGCAGTTTGGAAGGCTTAGAGTGCAGCAGGAGTGGGCGAGAGTTGGCACATCAGGCCTTATTACAATGGATGTGGGAGCCTACCACACCAGTAAACAAGTATGTGTGAACATCTATACTACTGTAATACTGACAGCTAGCTAAAAGTGCCTTCTGTATTTACAGGACATGCACAATGCATTTCTTTTTTTCTCTGCTTTTCTTCTCCCTTGCTCTCCCTCTTCTCCCTCTCTCAGTCTCGCTCTGTATCTCTACATGCGTGTCTGTGAGGTCAGCATTGCTACTGGCCTCAGAGAGGTTGCCTTCTGCTGCCGCCTGTCAGACAGCCTCTACAGCTGCTGTTGTCTGTTGCTGCTCTGACTGTCGTCATCAGTGAGCAGGCCCACTGCCTACGCACACACACACATGCACTCAAACACACACACACACACACACATGCAAGCGTGCTCGGACAGTACACACACACACACACATCCACGCTTCCCTGCACACACACAGTGCACTTTAATTGAACTGTGCACACTGCAACTGAGATCAGAGATGTAAATGTTTTTTTTGTGTATAGGAAAATGTGTGAGATCATGTTCTCAAGTTTGTGTGTGTGTGTGTGTGAGAGAGAGATAGAGAGAGAGGGAGAGAGAGAGAGAGAGAGAGAGAGAGAGGGAGAGAGAGAGAGAGAGAGAGAGAGAGAGAGAGAGAGAGAACGTTTTAGCTCAACCAAAAAGACCTCTCTTGAAAAATATCTTAAAGGCATAGCATGCGTCATCTCCCGTGAGTTATTTATTTCATTTGATCCCATTTCACAGAGTGATGCAGTGGAGCACACAAGACTCCAACATGTGTATGTGCAGATACTTTCAAAGCCCTACACACTAGACTGGCACATCTCAGAGGACCCACTTTTCACTTGCAAAATGAGACGTCTTTATGGCACACCATACCATTGTGAAATAACGATGGACATGTCTTACATGATATGCAATACACAGGAGTAGTTTACATTTTGAGCATCATGCAATCAGCATCAACATGCAATGCCAGTTTACATACTGTACCTCCATACCTGTCATTGTGCTAGCTTAACATATCCAATGCAAATAGGACACCACACACGCTTGCACACTTAATTGCATTTATGCAGTACATGTGTAAGAGTATTGATATATGCTTTTATGGACATATTTATTGTTTTATGAACAGACATCTGTGCGGTAGCTGTTGTTTTTGTTGTTAACAGGACAGTCTGGGTCCCCCGCCAGCTCTCCACAGTCAACACATGGCATGCTGGTGTCACAGGGCGTTAGCCGTCCTTCTGCGCTAAATCTCGCTTCCCCTTGCTCCCGGGCTCTTCCAAGGTTTTAATTAATCCCTTCTCATCAGGTAAGCCCTTTAACCTCAGACTGCATGAGGCCATTTGACGTAGCTGAGAGGGAGTTCCCCCCACCCCCTTCCATGCATGAGGAGCTCCTGAAGATCACTCTCAGCAGTATTTCACACGCTCTGTTTGATCTCAAAAAACCTGCTTTGCACGCAAAGAGAGTCCAGGGATATAATATATGAGTAATTTCAGAGATAACTCATCCGCAATCTAGATGTACATGTCCACCTGATGCACTGCAATATGTAGTTCTGAGCTTAAACCCTTGAGAGAGACAGAGAGAGAGATTCACGATCTCACCTCATCCTAAGGAGATACTAGCCAAAGATGAAAATTAAAAAGCCATATTTTTCTGTGTAGGAAATTAAATGCGCAGGGAGTAACTGGGCTGGCCCAGCTTCAGGGGGATTTCTCTGAGTTGGAGGAGAGGAGAGGAGAGGAGAGGGGAGGGGAGGGGAGGAGAGATGAGGAGAGGATAGGAAAGGAGAGGAGAGGGGAGGAGAGGGGAGGGGAGGGGAGGGGAGGAGAGTAGAGGAGAGGAGAGGAGAGGGGAAGAGAGGAGAGGAGAGGAGAGGAGAGGGGAGGAGAGGGGAGGGGAGGAGAGGAGAGGAGAGGAAAGGAGAGGGGAAGAGAGTGGTAGGGATGGAGACTGCACAGGGGAGGACAGAAAAGAAGAGCGACAGAGAGAGAGAGGGAGAAAGACGGAGGGGGCGGAGGGAGCACGACTGAGACTCAGCGGTAGCTGCGGTAGTGACATCAGTCTTTATCTTCTCAGAGCAGCATGGCGCCACCCCATTGGGAGCTCACGTGTTGAAACAGGAAGATGACTAACACTGTCTGTCTCCTTGTGCACACACTCATGCTCACGCAAACACACACACGCTCACACACACTTTACATATACGCAAACACACACACACACGTACACGTACACACACTATACATATACACACACACACACACACACACACACTACACACACTATACATATACGCAAACACACACAAACGCACACAAACTATACATATACACACTACACACACTATACATATACGCAAAGGCACACACACGCACACACACTATTCATGTACGCAAATACGCACACACGTATACACATTATACATATACGCAAATGACGGGGCTGCCAGCAATCTATAAATGAATGCATCGATCAACGGATTGCTGTCTTTGTTGAAGCACAGATAGTTATGACCATGAAAGCTCCAAGCGTGAGAGGCACAGAAGCGTGAAGATTTGTATTCCCATCATTCTAGCCGGGTCGTTGCACGACGTCATTCGTCTGAGTTGTTAATTGAGAGTGAGTTAGAGAGGAAGTCCACAAACTTCACCTGCTGGAGCAGACAGGCGGGGGCCGAGCAGCCGAGCGTCGCTGACGGAACCCCCTCGGCTTTAATCACGAGCGCACTTACTCATGCGGGACGCAGAAGGCCATGGGGCTAATCCTCAGCTCCTGACATGCCTTCTCCTCCTCTTCCATCCCTCTCTACTCGCCCCCACCTTGCACCTCCAGCTGCTCAGCCAGCCGCTAAGGCCTTCACAGAAGGCTGCTCAGCTGCGAGTTGGAGTTCTACTTTAAGGTGCCTTATGTCACATCCTAGCCTCTTGTTGCTGGTAAACAGTGGGAATTTCACGCTGTAAGGCAACTTAATGCCCAGTTAAGTCAGTGTTCTGTGTAGAGAGGGGTAAGCTGGTCACACATGAAGAAAGAAATGAAGCAAAGACTGGCTAAAAGACAACTCAATGCCAGACTTTTGTTCTGCAGAAATGAATGAATAATTCTGTCAATGTGGAAAGGTAAATCACCAAGAGACGGGTGAGGGCCAAATTCCATCAAGAATCATCTCACATTCATTCACATAAACTCAAAGTCAAAATCTCATACCAGGGACGAGATATGCCATGGTATAAAAAATGACAGCATGAAATTCAAGGAAAAAAGTAGAGCTGCAATGATTCCCTAGCTCAAACTCTCTGTTGAATCTCCTTGTTGAGACCTTCTCTCGGGGTGTGAGCAGAGCAATTGATCAGGGCCTGTGATTATGATTAATGCCTGTGTCATTGCTTTGTCCTTGTCGCCGCAGGCCAATGCTCTGTCTAACCCCCCCTTAGTCTGAAGGGTTGGCTCGGCCTGCCGGTCCCCACACAGACACCTTTGAACTAGACATGGAGCCTCTCTGCTGCTGGCCACTTCCTCCTGTTTCCCCTGGAGTTGATCAATACCCAGCCATCACAGCGGACTCATCGATCTGTGCTAACGGATGAGGAAGGGCTGTGGCTGCTGGAGTGGGGTGGGGTGGTGGGGTTATGATTTGTTCTTCCTGTTCAATGATGTCACCATTCGGGGCCCTGTAAGGCGATAGGACCAACCACGGCCAATATGTGTGACACCAAGGGTCTCCAGAGGTCGCGTGTTTCCTTGTGCAATTTCTATATGCACTCTCTCTGGAGCTTTTCCCCCCCTCTTTCTGAGTGTACACTTTTCCCTCTATATCTAGATTTCAAAATACATTTCCTAATATGTGCTTCTACTGTGTGCACACATTCTCACACAGAATAGGAAGGAATTTATGACTGTTTGGGTAACACATGCTCACTCTCTCTTCAAATGAAACACAAGATTAAATCATTTAAATCCAACCATTAATCCTTGCATAGTAGTTTTTTTTTCACAGAGAGCTTATTTTACCACAAGAGTCATAAAATGCTTAACAGTCCCTATAAATGTACAGGTCTTTACACTGGCTCATTGTGTGTGTGACTGTTGGCTTCCATTTTTTTCTTCACTTCAGAGTGAAAATGACTCACCAGCTCACTTAAAAGTCGTCTTTTAAAGACCCCATTTCGCACAATGCATCATGCCACGTGTGTCCCACGTCGAGTGCAGACGCGACACTTGTCGGTTAAAGTAAACATATTAACTTGAGCGGGGTGGTTTAACACCCCCCCCCCCCCCCCCCCCTTCAACTTGAAAATAAACAAAAACACGCAGGCGTAACCGCAGATGCACAGTTGCTGGGGCAATGGGTGGGGCAGGGGGCAGAGGGAGAGGAGGTGGAGTGGAGTGGAGGTAGTGGAAGGCGAGAGGGAGGATGAGGGGTCGTTAGTGACTGACCCACTTTGCTCAAAGGTCACGGGCTGCCTCTGGGTTTGGTGTTACGTACTGCTCATAAGCTACACATACTTATGCACGTCCAGCCCAGAGATAGCCATCAGGCTCAACCCCCACCCTCCCAACACAACGCCCCCCTCCAGGGGCCCAGTGGGCCCTTGCTGACGTCAGTCACATTATATTTTCCTCTGTTCATTCGTTTATTTACTTAGGAAAACAAAATGTCTTTGAGAAAACACACGCATCCGTACTAAATTTCCCAGAGAGAGAGGCAAAGTGAAAGAGGGTTTTGAATGGCTTCGCTCTGTCCCTGACCTCATCCTGTAAGAACTTTATTAAAAACTACTTTCCAGATGGCACTTAGCTTGTAAAACTTCTGATTACATATTTTTTTTCATTGGACTCTTTTTCAATTTAATTTGAGTTTATTTTGTTTCCTCAGTGTATGGCTTTGTGGGGTCATGCGTCTCTGTGCTGGGTTGTGCTGCCATACTTTATGCTAAAATGTACTGTGCTGTGCTGTGCTGTATTGTGCTGCCCTGTGCTAAACAGTTTC
>NC_137924.1:24724594-24732094 GCF_963457725.1 Sprattus sprattus
CTTATTTATGGCCGTTTGAGGGGGAGAATGACCTGAGGCTGCTTTATACTCGATCAGAACACACCTCAGGTAGAACCTGCCCTGCCTAACTCCACAGAAAGGCGTGCATTTCATGCCACACTAGGAGGTCCTTGGAGATTTGGAGGCTGACCAGGGGCAGATAAGGGGTGGGGGTCTGCCTGGTGTGACGCACGGGAAGCAGTCTTCTTCATAGTGTTCCACACACACATACCTGCCATTTCTAAAGTCACAGTGTTTTAAGAGCATGGCAACTCACCCATGCTTTAAAAAAATACACTTCTTCAGACACTTGGCATTACAAGTCCACTATTATTCTGATGAATTATGATGGGATAGCATCATCCTTCCCTTTCTGTTTCATCCTGCTCTAAAAGACAAACAGTAAATATCTCCTTTGTTTCTAAATGTAACCACCAACTATATCTGCCTTTCCTGGACTGAATGCTCTCCCCAAAGGGCTGTGTCTGTAAACGAGTTGAGCTTTTATTGATATAATATGATGTGTCATATTTATTTGAAAAAAGTAAAGCCAACTACTGTAGGCCTTTCAATCGTAGGTGACATCAGTTTTAGATTACGTCTCTAATCAGACACACTGACGTGTAAACAATCAGGGCCTAAATAAGGAGCAAAGTGTTCAGTGGAGCCTCTCGAGATAAATGAGCGGCGCCCTCAAATCTCCAGCCACCTCATCCCTCATTAGCAATTAGCCTAATCTTGGTGAGGAGATGGGTGGTCATTTTGGTCAGTGGTGATTTAGAGGGTGACTCGTCTGACCTCTCCAACAGAACCTTCCCAGAGGGACCAGCCAGACGGGTTTTGCCTGTTCTCATGGGTCTTCATCAAAGGAGAGAGAGAGATATGAGTGAGACAAGAATAAGACACGGATCTCAGACAAGAAGAAAAGATTCCCAGAAGAAGTGAATGAGGAATCATGGAGGGAGTTGTGTGAGAGCCTACTGAATGGAGTGAGACACGACAACAGTAAAGATAATTGCGTGGATGTTGTTCACACAGACATACTGAGAAAGACTGACAAGAGAAAGAGGAATAGACTGGTTTAAAAAAAAAAAAAAGAGTTGACGACGGTTGGTGTTTGTGGTAACTATGAGAGTGTTTATCTCACAGGCTTGCGAGCGTTCAGCAGTTGGTTCCACTTTATCTAGAGTGACCACAGTGATAGGGTGGGCCTGGTGATAAATGTTGAGGTTGCTGGTGCTATTTAAAACAACAGATACATTTCCATCGAGTCTTACTGGCCCAAACATCCTTTAACCATTTAGAGCACTCAACCCTGGTTTCCATACATGGTCTGGACTTTTTGTTTTATCTCAGTTGCCTTCTCCCAGGGACAGCAAACCAAGAGAGCTGAGCTGACAGTGATACTGTTTCATTAGATGTGTCCTTCTGTGTGCATCTCCCACCCATAAATCTGCTCTCTAGCACTCTGCTGACGTAGGACTGTCACTGCCCATAAATACAGCTTGCATGCATTTTGCCCCCATTAAAATATGTGCACCTAAACTTTGAGGCAGCCGTTGACATTTTTAGTGGTTTTACTTTTATATAATGTGCTGCTCGTCTCACTGTCCACAGGAGGTGTGATGATGACACAACCTCTCATCTTCCCAAACCTATCGCTATGAGAGTGCGTGGGTGTCTGCATGTGTATGTTAAGACAGACAGATAGGAAATTATCTCCAAAGAAAGGGAAAAGAGCTGCGTGGAAAGATTAGCGGTGTATGTGACAAGGTGAGGTTGCGAAAGGTGCCATTAGGCTGTAATGGATAAAAAAATCTCTGTAATGATGATGATCTCAAAAATGGTCTGAAATGGAAGAAATGAGTCATCATCATCATAATTGTGTCCCACTGTGAAAATGCCCTTCCCTTTCATTATTCGAAAAAGGCTCAAATGTCACAACAGATTAGCAGCCTTTGCACTGAAGGGACAAGAACCATAAGAAGGAAGGGGAGAGAGAGAGAGATTGGCATACAGCCAGAACTTGAAAGAGCCAGTGAGAGAGAGAGAGATGGGTGTACCAAGGGATGACAGGAGCAGTGAGGAGCACGTCTGCTAGACTCGTCTAACCTGACACTCCCACTGCCCGCCGTCAGTCCCTGTCACCATCGCAGCCCTCGAAGGTCACCCTTGCGCAGGTAACCCAATCCACCGGCCCTCGCCTGCGTCACAACGGCTCCCAGCCTGGCTCAGTGACGTTGCTGCAAGACAATGCCGGTTGCCTGGCATCAACCCTCGACCCCACCATCTCCACCACCCCCACCCCGGCCCCAGCATCCCTGGCGTCACCACCACCACCTGTTGTGAACGTGTGAAAGATTATAACTGCACGGCCAGGGTTGTTTCACTCTTGCAGATACATGCTGAAAGGGGAAGTGGGTAGTTGTCTTCTGTAGAATCCTCTCTGGCTTTTTGAAAAAATCATCTTTAACACACCGTGTGAAAATCTCTGGCAGGTTATTATTGCGGTGTTGCTGTTGTTCAAGAACAGATCACTGCACATGCACATACACACGGTGTCATAAATACAAATGTAACCTCTCCTAAAAAACTCATCCAAAGACACACACACAGGGTCGGACGGGGAACAAAGCAATTCGGCCCTGACAATTTTTGTCTGGACTAGCTCCATTTTTCCCCAAATTATTTTTGTTTGTTTTAAGTTTTGGTTTGGACGGTATTTAAAGAACAAATCAAGCTTTAGTTTTGGGCGTGCAAATTAAGTAATGGCAGGCTCTGTATGATGAATACCCCTGGGCCCAGATCTGTTTGCCCTGCTAGCTCTATTACCACTGTCACTAGTACTTCATGCAGTATCACCTGTGAGGTTTTAATGTCGCTCGTCCTTGGCAGCGACCTCCTCTTCTTGTCTCTGCGCTTCACTAGAATCAGCCTGTGTCTAGACTCTTTTCTCCTCCTCTTCTTGTCTCTGCTCTTCACTAGAATCAGCCTGTGTCTAGACTCTCTCTCCTCCTCTTCTTGTCTCTGCGCTTCACTAGAATCAGCCTGTGTCTAGACTCTTTTATCCTCCTCTTCATTTGGTGCCGGTGCAGCTCATTTTGTTACTGGCAACGGTAAATGTATTTTTGAAGACATTTGTTAACTTTATTCATTTTGCACTTTTTTCTCTCTGACCTTTTCTGCTCCACCTTTTCCCTTTTGGGAACTTTTATCCATTTGTATTTTCCATTGCTATTGCTTATAATAGCTTCCATCTGTCTTGATTTGATTATTTCCGACATTACATAGACTGATCCACTTGAGGGGATGAGGGGGGGTGGGTGACAAGGGTAGCACCTCCTGCACTTGCCTAGCAGTAGGGAGCCTATTAGGACCGTGTCACCCTCAGTCAGATGGGCTGTTCCAACATCAAGTGGGCCACAACCAGCAGATCAAATTTTTTGCCACCAATTTTCCCTACATTGATGGTGGCCTTGCAGCCTTTGCCAGAGTTGCCAGATTGCCAGTCCGATCCTGCACGCATGCACACTCACACACACACACACACACACACACACACACACACACACACACACACACACACACACACAGAGCTACATCACATGATTTAGATAAAGGGTTTTGGGTTGGAGTAGAGAAGCTTGCAGAGGTAGAGAGAGGGCGGTGTCAGAGTTCAAGGCAGTGTGTCGTAGTCCTGCAGGGGATTTTCACCTTTGCTGCTCCCTCTGATCTGTCATCTGTGTGGCAGAGGCCCAGGGCTCTCAGTCATCGGCGTGGCGATAACAAACAAACACAGGCCTTACAGGGGGATTACTCTCCTACCAACTGCTCTGCAGCAAAAGACTGAACAAAATGCATCCTGTCTAATCTCTCTCCCTCCTTTTCTCCCTCTCTCTCTCTCTCTCTTTCAACCCTCTGTGTGTCTCAGTTTCTCCTACCCTCCCTCCCTCCCTCCCTCTCCTGTTCTCTTTCCATCCCTGTTCTGTCTGTGTTTACCTGCCTCTCTCTTCTGTTCTGTTTCTCTCTCTTGCTCTATCTATCTCTTTGGACAGATGGTCACAAATGTGAGGTAAGGTTATGAAACTCACAGACTGCAACAAAGCAAATCTCTCTCAGGAGCTTATCATACACCTAACCATTAACTATTGTCCTCAGCTGTCAATGACTCTGTAACTGTAGCTGCAGCTGTGAAGTAGTCAACTATCGCAGAAAGACTGTATTTACATTTACACTTAGCAGACACTTTTGTCCAAAGCGAGGTTCAAGTGAGAGAACAGTCAACCTACGAGCAATAGAGATCTAGTGTAACAATAAATACTATTTTACATAAGAAATAGAAAAAAGAGTGCAGGAATGTAACTGCTGTAAAGTGCAAGTTAAGTTCTAGTAGAAGTGCGAGTTAGGAAGGAAGGTGCTCTCTGAAGTGTTGGGTCTTCCAGAGCTTCTTAAAGGTAGACCCCTTGAGTGTCGCCTGCATGCGCCAGGGCCAGGTCGTGCTCAGCGGAGGCCGCATGTCAGCCATGTTGACCAGACTGCACCACCTCCATTTCTCTATCTATTCTCTAGTCCCTGTGTGGGGGGAGGTGCAGGATCTGCTCTTTTCTTCTCACGTGCTTCACATGGCCAGTAGAGAGAGAAAGAGAGAGAGATGAAAGATTGAAATGATGTACTAAAGTGGTAATGCTCTGGCCTGCACGGCTCAGGCACTCTATCACTGCTTGGCACAAGAACAGAGAGAATTAAGAGCTCTAGAGAAAAGCAGCCGAAGATAAGAGGAGTGGGGAGTGGAAGATGTAGAGTGTAGTGCTGAGAGAGTGAAAGCGAACGAGAGAGAGAGAGAGAGAGGGGGGGGGATAGAGAGAAGTTACAAGAGGAAGTCTTTTGTTGGTGTTATTTTATCTGACTCATTTAAATAACTTCTGTAAAACAACAGGTTGTTAATATGTTCAGTAAGCACAGTACACACACACACAAAAACACACACACACACACACACACACACACACACACACACACTCACACAAGGACACAGAACTCTATACTCCACGCGCACGCACGCACACACACACACACACACACACACACACATACACACAAAGGTAGAAATTCTGCACAGGAACTGAATGCACCAGGGAGAGAGCTGCTGCTGCTTCGCCTGAGGGTCACAGTTATGAGCAAAGGAAAGAATGAAAGAAAAACTCTGAGGAAGAGAGCGGGAGAGAGGAAGTGCGTGCGCTGTATGACTATGACTGGACTCAAAGACACTTGAGACGCTGACTCGCATAGCTTTCCGTTCTTCATGAATGTGCTGTGAATCGACCAGGAGAGTGTGTGAGTCCCAGCGGACAGACTCGTCACCTTACACACGGCCTATC
This sequence comes from Sprattus sprattus, assembly GCF_963457725.1. Lineage (NCBI taxonomy): Eukaryota > Metazoa > Chordata > Actinopteri > Clupeiformes > Clupeidae > Sprattus > Sprattus sprattus. Next base: position 24,729,973 of record NC_137924.1, read on the forward strand.
ATTCCAGCTGTGTTAGGGCCTCGGGTCCCAGAGGATTAGACAGGAAACAATGCCTCTCATTCGGAGGCTATTGTAACATACTACAAGTCTGAGTCTGATATGAAAGGGACTGTGTGACTGTAGAAACGCACCCAGTTTCTCCATAAGCATTGTCTATGTGTTGGTCAATCACTCATTGAGTGTTGAAATGCAATGTCCTTTGCATTTTCATTTCAATTGAATCCCTCCGCACCAATGAGTTTGTTTGGCCTCAACAGGAGATCTAGTAGGTCATCAGAATCCCTAATAGGGTGTGACCCTGGCAAAGACCTGCCCTGATCTAACCCTATAGGGTCATAACCTTTAGGTCCTATAATGTTATAACCTAAAGGTCCTATAATATAATAATCTATAGGTCCACTCCAGTGCTGCCTGTAATGTGGGACTATGCAGAAGCACTCAGGACACCAGACTGAGACCCTCATTTGTCAACCTGAATCAATTCCCGTCTGACTCTGGAAAGATCTGTTTCAATCAATGCATTGTTTTGCCTCCACTTGTTTTCATGCCTAAGCATATGGAATATGATTACAAGAATCATGAATGCTAGCATCTCTTTTTTTCCCTGTTTGGAATCAGTTTTTGTGTTTTCCCTATACATTATATCCAGGGGAGCATCGAGAAGTGGACATGCTCATATCAACATGACTGTCACAACTGAGGACTCTCATGGGTCTGTTTATCCGACCTCCACAGCTTTGTGTAAACGAAGAGCCTGAAATGGGCGATGACGTTACAGCTGATTACTAATGGCTACCACTGCTAAACACAAGAGAACAGGCCGTGCTACGACTCACAGATGGCGTTATGTCCTCAACAAAAATCAAAAGCTTATGCAAGCGACGGTGAGCTGACTGCCGCTACATTCACACAGAGGCCCAAAGCAGGGGAAGAAAAAGGTTCCTTCAATTGTTTGACCTCTGGAGACCCAATGCCAAGTTGTGTAATGTCGTCATGGAGCCATAATTCTGTCCATGGCTAGTAACTCATCCAGAGAAGAACAGAAGCTCATCCTGTTGTTCTTCAGATCTGTGGGATCAGCTGGGAGGATAAAAAAAGCGCTCTCTTTTCTTTTCTCTTCTTTTCTTTTTTCTCAGTTTTGTCTTATGACTGTTAACAGCACAAGGACCTTTAGAAATCGCCTGTTTCCTGTTTGAGGGTTCTGACTCCCAGAATCCACCCCAAGCGCTCGCCTAATCACGAGCGCATCTGTCTGTTCATCGGTGTCTGTGTGATTTCATTGTGGGTCTGTTGTTGTGATGATTTGTGCTTGTTGGGTATCGTTTAGTTTTTCGTGTTTAGTAGGGTCGTGTGGGGTAAGTGTGTATGTGCTTTCATGTGTACATGCTTTTGGGTGTGTGAGAGAGTGTATGTGTGTGTGTGCTCGTGCACGTATGTATGAGTTGACCCCATCAGAATCTCCTCCACTTCCTCTTTCTCTGAAAAGACATGTCCAACTTCCTGTCATTATCCCTACCCTCTCTCTCTTTCTCTCTGTTGGTCTTTCTCTATATCTCTCTCGCCCTTTCCTCTTTCTCTCTTTTTTTCTCTTTCTCTTTTCCATCTCCAACTCAACTTCCTCTCTTCCTCTCAGTCTCTGAGGCACACGCAAGCGTTTCCTGCATCAACACATGTAGAACAGACCTGGCCCTTTGTTACCACCAAGAAAGTGCCTGACTGAATGGCACAACAGACATTTCATATCATATTTCATACTCTCACAGATCCAAACATGACACTCTCCTCATTCAGGGATTGAATGTCAGGAGACTGGAGGAGTGAATTGGACAGGACAGGAACACAACCCTTGCCCAGTGCCTGACTGTCTGTTGGCTGTGATCTTTACAAGGACACCATTGTGTCAACTCTGACTTTTTTAAACATTTAGAAAGAAGTTCATGTAATGTATGCAATAACTTTGCCACTGATACAGCTGCCCTCGACATGTTACAACTGTCCCCAAAGCACTTACTGCATTGAGATGTAAATGAGAGAAAAACGTGTACTTGAATTAGTAAAGAAAATAAAGAGACAAAAGATGTATGTTACATATATATAACAAGTGTACCTAGTTTCCCCTACA